>NW_028182287.1:325000-587000 GCF_964339955.1 Pipistrellus hanaki | reverse complement strand
TGTATGAATCCTATATTCTTTACTTAAAGGAGACTGGAGTGGTCAATGTGTGTTATGCAAGGCAGCATACCATTGAAATAGAGAGAGAAACATGTTAGGCAGCTTTGGAAAGCCTTACACTTCAATGAAATGTAGTACTACACTCTATAACACAGTTGAGAGACAAGGTTCTCTACTTGCCTCAGTTCATAACAGTGTGTTGGAAGTTATTTGATAATGTGGGCAAAGCTTATACTTGGACCAGAAGGCAGAATATAGGAAACTACATGAAAACATGATTAATTCAGAGAAAATGACTGTAAACAGATGAGAACTCATTTAGAACAGCTCAAAGAAATTCTCCAAGTCAGTTCTTAGTGTAGAAAAGGTACCTAATATCCAGAAAATCCTCAATTCGAGTTAAGATCACATGAAAAACTGTATGAATCCTATATTCTTTACTTAAAGGAGAATGGAGTGGTAAATGTGTGTTAGACAAGGCAGCATACCAATGAAATAGAGAAAGAAACACGTTCGGCAGCGTTGGAAAGCCTTACAGTTCACAAAAAATGTAGTACTACACTCCATAACACAGTTGAGAGACAATGTTCCCGAGCTGCCTCAGTTCATAACAGTGTGCAGGAAGTTATTTGTATATGTGGGCAAAGCTTATACTTGGACCAGAAGGCAGAATATAGGAAACTACATGAAAACATGAATAATTCAGGGAAAATGACTGTAAACAGATGTGAACTCGTTTAGAACAGCTCAAAGATATTCTCCAAGTCAGTTCTTAGTGTAGAAAAGGTAGCTAAGATCCGGGAAATCCTTAATTCGAGTTAAGATCACATGAAACACTGTATGAATCCTATATTCTTTACTTAAAGGAGACTGGAGTGGTAAATGTGTGTTATACAAGGCACAATACCATTGAAATAGAGAAAGAAACACGTTCGGCATCTTTGGAATGCCTTGCACTTCACTGAAATGTAGTACTACACTCTATAACACAGTTGAGAGACAATGTTCCCAAGCTGCCTCAGTTCATAACAGTGTGTAGGAAGTTGTTTGATAAAGTGAGCAAAGCTTATACTTGGACCAGAAGGCAGAATATAGGAAACTACATGAAAACATGAAAAATTGATAGAAAATGACTCTAAACATATGAGAACACATGTAGAACAGCTCAAAGAAATTCTCCAAGTCAGTTCTTAGTGGAGAAAGGCAGCTAAGATCCAGGAAATCCTCAATACGAGTTAAGATCACTTGAAACACTGTATGAATCCTATATTCTTTACTTAAAGGAGACTGGAGTGGTCAATGTGTGTTATGCAAGGCAGCATACCATTGAAATAGAGAAAGAAACACGTTCGGCAGCGTTGGAAAGCCTTACAGTTCACGAAAAATGTAGTACTACACTCCATAACACAGTTGAGAGACAATGTTCCCAAGCTGCCTCAGTTCATAACAGTGTGTAGGAAGTTGTTTGATAAAGTGGGAAACCTTATACTTGGACCAGAAGGCAGAATATAGGAAACTACATGAAAACATGAATAATTCATAGAAAATGACCGTAAACAGATGAGAACTCCTTTAGAACAGCTCAAAGAGATTCTCCAAGTCAGTTCTTCGTGTAGAAAAGGTAGCTAAGATCCTGGATATCCTTAATTCGAGTTAAGATCACATGAAACACTGTATGAATCCTATATTCTTTACTTAAAGGATACTGGAGTTGTAAATGTGTGTTATGCAAGGCAGAATACCATTGAAATAGAGAAAGAAACACGTTCGGCTGCTTTGGAATGCCTTGCACTTCACTGAAATGTAGTACTACACTCTATAACACAGTTGAGAGACAAGGTTCCCTAGCTGCCTCAGTTCATAACAGTGTGTTGGAAGGTGTTTGATAAAGTGGGCAAAGCTTATACTTGGACCAGAAGGCAGAATATAGGAAACTACATGAAAACATGAATAATTCATAGAAAATGACTGTAAACAGATGTGAACTCGTTTAGAACAGCTCAAAGATATTCTCCAAGTCAGTTCTTAGTGTAGAAAAGGTAGCTAAGATCCGGGAAATCCTTAATTCGAGTTAAGATCACATGAAACACTGTATGAATCCTATATTCTTTACTTAAAGGAGACTGGAGTGGTAAATGTGTGTTATACAAGGCACAATACCATTGAAATAGAGAAAGAAACACGTTCGGCATCTTTGGAATGCCTTGCACTTCACTGAAATGTAGTACTACACTCTATAACACAGTTGAGAGACAATGTTCCCAAGCTGCCTCAGTTCATAACAGTGTGTAGGAAGTTGTTTGATAAAGTGAGCAAAGCTTATACTTGGACCAGAAGGCAGAATATAGGAAACTACATGAAAACATGAAAAATTGATAGAAAATGACTCTAAACATATGAGAACACATGTAGAACAGCTCAAAGAAATTCTCCAAGTCAGTTCTTAGTGGAGAAAGGCAGCTAAGATCCAGGAAATCCTCAATTCGAGTTAAGATCACTTGAAACACTGTATGAATCCTATATTCTTTACTTAAAGGAGACTGGAGTGGTCAATGTGTGTTATGCAAGGCAGCATACCATTGAAATAGAGAAAGAAACACGTTCGGCAGCGTTGGAAAGCCTTACAGTTCACGAAAAATGTAGTACTACACTCCATAACACAGTTGAGAGACAATGTTCCCAAGCTGCCTCAGTTCATAACAGTTTGTAGGAAGTTGTTTGATATAGTGGGCAAACCTTATACTTGGACCAGAAGGCAGAATATAGGAAACTACATGAAAACATGAATAATTCATAGAAAATGACCGTAAACAGATGAGAACTCCTTTAGAACAGCTCAAAGAGATTCTCCAAGTCAGTTCTTCGTGTAGAAAAGGTAGCTAAGATCCTGGATATCCTTAATTCGAGTTAAGATCACATGAAACACTGTATGAATCCTATATTCTTTACTTAAAGGATACTGGAGTTGTAAATGTGTGTTATGCAAGGCAGAATACCATTGAAATAGAGAAAGAAACACGTTCGGCTATTTTGGAATGCCTTGCACTTCACTGAAATGTAGTACTACACTCTATAACACAGTTGAGAGACAATGTTCCCAAGCTGCCTCAGTTCATAACAGTGTGTAGGAAGTTGTTTGATAAAGTGAGCAAAGCTTATACTTGGACCAGAAGGCAGAATATAGGAAACTACATGAAAACATGAAAAATTGATAGAAAATGACTCTAAACATATGAGAACACATGTAGAACAGCTCAAAGAAATTCTCCAAGTCAGTTCTTAGTGGAGAAAGGCAGCTAAGATCCAGGAAATCCTCAATTCGAGTTAAGATCACTTGAAACACTGTATGAATCCTATATTCTTTACTTAAAGGAGACTGGAGTGGTCAATGTGTGTTATGCAAGGCAGCATACCATTGAAATAGAGAAAGAAACACGTTCGGCAGCGTTGGAAAGCCTTACAGTTCACGAAAAATGTAGTACTACACTCCATAACACAGTTGAGAGACAATGTTCCCAAGCTGCCTCAGTTCATAACAGTGTGTAGGAAGTTGTTTGATAAAGTGGGCAAACCTTATACTTGGACCAGAAGGCAGAATATAGGAAACTACATGAAAACATGAATAATTCATAGAAAATGACCGTAAACAGATGAGAACTCCTTTAGAACAGCTCAAAGAGATTCTCCAAGTCAGTTCTTCGTGTAGAAAAGGTAGCTAAGATCCTGGATATCCTTAATTCGAGTTAAGATCACATGAAACACTGTATGAATCCTATATTCTTTACTTAAAGGATACTGGAGTTGTAAATGTGTGTTATGCAAGGCAGAATACCATTGAAATAGAGAAAGAAACACGTTCGGCTGCTTTGGAATGCCTTGCACTTCACTGAAATGTAGTACTACACTCTATAACACAGTTGAGAGACAATGTTCCCAAGCTGCCTCAGTTCATAACAGTGTGTAGGAAGTTGTTTGATAAAGTGAGCAAAGCTTATACTTGGACCAGAAGGCAGAATATAGGAAACTACATGAAAACATGAAAAATTGATAGAAAATGACTGTAAACAGATGAGAACTCATGTAGAACAGCTCAAAGAAATTCTCCAAGTTAGTTCTTAGTGGAGAAAGGCAGCTAAGATCCAGGAAATCTTCAATTCGTGTTAAGATCACTTGAAACACTGTATGAATCCTATATTCTTTACTTAAAGGAGACTGGAGTGGTCAATGTGTGTTATGCAAGGCAGCATACCATTGAAATAGAGAGAGAAACATGTTAGGCAGCTTTGGAAAGCCTTACACTTCAATGAAATGTAGTACTACACTCTATAACACAGTTGAGAGACAAGGTTCTCTACTTGCCTCAGTTCATAACAGTGTGTTGGAAGTTATTTGATAATGTGGGCAAAGCTTATACTTGGACCAGAAGGCAGAATATAGGAAACTACATGAAAACATGATTAATTCAGAGAAAATGACTGTAAACAGATGAGAACTCATTTAGAACAGCTCAAAGAAATTCTCCAAGTCAGTTCTTAGTGTAGAAAAGGTACCTAATATCCAGAAAATCCTCAATTCGAGTTAAGATCACATGAAAAACTGTATGAATCCTATATTCTTTACTTAAAGGAGAATGGAGTGGTAAATGTGTGTTAGACAAGGCAGCATACCAATGAAATAGAGAAAGAAACACGTTCGGCAGCGTTGGAAAGCCTTACAGTTCACAAAAAATGTAGTACTACACTCCATAACACAGTTGAGAGACAATGTTCCCGAGCTGCCTCAGTTCATAACAGTGTGCAGGAAGTTATTTGTATATGTGGGCAAAGCTTATACTTGGACCAGAAGGCAGAATATAGGAAACTACATGAAAACATGAATAATTCAGGGAAAATGACTGTAAACAGATGTGAACTCGTTTAGAACAGCTCAAAGATATTCTCCAAGTCAGTTCTTAGTGTAGAAAAGGTAGCTAAGATCCGGGAAATCCTTAATTCGAGTTAAGATCACATGAAACACTGTATGAATCCTATATTCTTTACTTAAAGGAGACTGGAGTGGTAAATGTGTGTTATACAAGGCACAATACCATTGAAATAGAGAAAGAAACACGTTCGGCATCTTTGGAATGCCTTGCACTTCACTGAAATGTAGTACTACACTCTATAACACAGTTGAGAGACAATGTTCCCAAGCTGCCTCAGTTCATAACAGTGTGTAGGAAGTTGTTTGATAAAGTGAGCAAAGCTTATACTTGGACCAGAAGGCAGAATATAGGAAACTACATGAAAACATGAAAAATTGATAGAAAATGACTCTAAACATATGAGAACACATGTAGAACAGCTCAAAGAAATTCTCCAAGTCAGTTCTTAGTGGAGAAAGGCAGCTAAGATCCAGGAAATCCTCAATACGAGTTAAGATCACTTGAAACACTGTATGAATCCTATATTCTTTACTTAAAGGAGACTGGATTGGTAAATGTGTGTTATGCAAGGCAGAATACCATTGAAATAGAGAAAGAAACACGTGCGGCTGCTTTGGAATGCCTTGCACTTCACTGAAATGTAGTACTACACTCTATAACACAGTTGAGAGACAAGGTTCCCTAGCTGCCTCAGTTCATAACAGTGTGTAGGAAGTTGTTTGATAAAGTGGGCAAACCTTATACTTGGACCAGAAGGCAGAATATAGGAAACTACATGAAAACATGAATAATTCATAGAAAATGACCGTAAACAGATGAGAACTCCTTTAGAACAGCTCAAAGAGATTCTCCAAGTCAGTTCTTCGTGTAGAAAAGGTAGCTAAGATCCTGGATATCCTTAATTCGAGTTAAGATCACATGAAACACTGTATGAATCCTATATTCTTTACTTAAAGGATACTGGAGTTGTAAATGTGTGTTATGCAAGGCAGAATACCATTGAAATAGAGAAAGAAACACGTTCGGCTGCTTTGGAATGCCTTGCACTTCACTGAAATGTAGTACTACACTCTATAAAACAGTTTAGAGACAAGGTTCCCTAGCTGCCTCAGTTCATAACAGTGTGTTGGAAGGTGTTTGATAAAGTGGGCAAAGCTTATACTTGGACCAGAAGGCAGAATATAGGAAACTACATGAAAACATGAATAATTCATAGAAAATGACTGTAAACAGATGAGAACTCATTTAGAACAGCTCAAAGAAATTCTCCAAGTCAGTTCTTCGTGTAGAAAAGGTAGCTAAGATCCTGGATATCCTTAATTCGAGTTAAGATCACATGAAACACTGTATGAATCGTATATTCTTTACTTAAAGGATACTGGAGTTGTAAATGTGTGTTATGCAAGGCAGAATACCATTGAAATAGAGAAAGAAACACGTTCGGCTGCTTTGGAATGCCTTGCACTTCACTGAAATGTAGTACTACACTCTATAACACAGTTGAGAGACAAGGTTCCCTAGCTGCCTCAGTTCATAACAGTGTGTTGGAAGGTGTTTGATAAAGTGGGCAAAGCTTATACTTGGACCAGAAGGCAGAATATAGGAAACTACATGAAAACATGAATAATTCATAGAAAATGACTGTAAACAGATGAGAACTCATTTAGAACAGCTCAAAGAAATTCTCCAAGTCAGTTCGTAGTGTAGAAAAGGTAGCTAAGATCCGGGATATCCTTAATTCAAGTTAAGATCACATGAAACACTGTATGAATCCTATATTCTTTACTTAAAGGAGACTGGATTGGTAAATGTGTGTTATGCAAGGCAGAATACCATTGAAATAGAGAAAGAAACACGTGCGGCTGCTTTGGAATGCCTTGCACTTCACTGAAATGTAGTACTACACTCTATAACACAGTTGAGAGACAAGGTTCCCTAGCTGCCTCAGTTCATAACAGTGTGTTGGAAGTTGTTTGATAAAGTGGGCAAACCTTATACTTGGACCAGAAGGCAGAATATAGGAAACTACATGAAAACATGAATAATTCAGAGAAAATGACTGTAACCAGATGAGAACTCGTTTAGAACAGCTCAAAGACATTCTCCAAGTCAGTTCTTTGTGTAGAAAAGGTAGCTAAGATCCGGAAAATCCGTAATTCGAGTTAAGATCACATGAAACACTGTATGAATCCTATATTCTTGACTTAAAGGAGACTGGAGTGGTAAATGTGTGTTATACAAGGCACAATACCAATGAAATAGAGAAAGAAACACGTTTGGCAGCTTTGGAATGCCTTGCACTTCACTGAAATGTAGTACTACACTCTATAACACAGTTGAGAGACAATGTTCCCAAGCTGCCTCAGTTCATAACAGTGTGTAGGAAGTTGTTTGATAAAGTGGGCAAAGCTTATACTTGGTCCAGAAGGCAGAATATAGGAAACTACATGAAAACATGAATAATTCAGAGAAAATGACTTTAAACAGATGAGTACTCCTTTAGAACAGCTCAAAGAGTTTCTCCAAGTCAGTTCTTAGTGTAGAAAAGGTAGCTAAGATCCAGGAAATCGTCAATTTGAGTTAAGATCACATGAAACACTGTATGAATCCTATATTCTTTACTTAAAGTAGAATGGAGTGGTAAATGTGTGTTAGACAAGGCAGCATACCAATGAAATAGAGAAAGAAACACGTTCGGCAGCTTTGGAAAGTTTTACACTTCACTGAAATGTACTACTACACTCTATAACACAGTTGAGAGACAATGTTCCCAAGCTGCCTCAGTTCATAACAGTGTGTAGGAAGTTGTTTGATAAAGTGGGCAAAGCTTATACTTGGACCAGAAGGCAGAATATAGGAAACTACATGAAAACATTAAAAATTGATAGAAAATGACTGTAAACAGATGAGAACTCATGTAGAACAGCTCAAAGAAATTCTCCAAGTTAGTTCTTAGTGGAGAAAGGCAGCTAAGATCCAGGAAATCCTCAATTCGAGTTAAGATCACTTGAAACACTGTATGAATCCTATATTCTTTACTTAAAGGAGACTGGAGTGGTCAATGTGTGTTATGCAAGGCAGCATACCATTGAAATAGAGAAAGAAACATGTTAGGCAGCTTTGGAAAGCCTTACACTTCAATGAAATGTAGTACTACACTCTATAACACAGTTGAGAGACAAGGTTCCCTACTTGCCTCAGTTCATAACAGTGTGTTGGAAGTTATTTGATAATGTGGGCAAAGCTTATACTTGGACCAGAAGGCAGAATATAGGAAACTACATGAAAACATGATTAATTCAGAGCAAATGACTGTAAACAGATGAGAACTCATTTAGAACAGCTCAAAGAAATTCTCCAAGTCAGTTCTTAGTGTAGAAAAGGTACCTAAGATCCAGAAAATCCTCAATTCGAGTTAAGATCACATGAAACACTGTATGAATCCTATATTCTTTACTTAAAGTAGAATGGAGTGGTAAATGTGTGTTAGACAAGGCAGCATACCAATGAAATAGAGAAAGAAACACGTTCGGCAGCGTTGGAAAGCCTTACAGTTCACGAAAAATGTAGTACTACACTCCATAACACAGTTGAGAGACAATGTTCCCGAGCTGCCTCAGTTCATAACAGTGTGCAGGAAGTTATTTGTATATGTGGGCAAAGCTTATACTTGGACCAGAAGGCAGAATATAGGAAACTACATGAAAACATGAATAATTCAGAGAAAATGACTGTAAACAGATGAGAACTCCTTTAGAACAGCTCAAAGAGATTCTCCAAGTCAGTTCTTAGTATAGAAAAGGTAGCTAAGATCCGGGATATCCTTAATTTGAGTTAAGATCACATGAAACACTGTATGAATCCTATATTCTTTACTAAAAGGAGACTGGAGTGGTAAATGTGTGTTATACAAGGCAGAATACCATTGAAATAGAGAAAGAAACACGTTCGGCAGCTTTGGAAGGTCTTACCCTTCACTGAAATGTACTACTACACACTATAACACAGTTGAGAGACAATGTTCCCTACCTGCCTCAGTTCATAACAGTGTGTAGGAAGTTGTTTGTATATGTGAGCCAAGCTTATACTTGGACCAGAATGCAGAATATAGGAAACTACATGAAAACATGAATAATTTAGAGAAAATGACTGTAAACAAATGAGAACTCGTTTAGAACAGCTCAAAGATACTCTCCAAGTCAGTTCTTAGTGTAGAAAAGGTAGCTAAGATCCGGGATATCCTTAATTCCAGTTAAGATCACATGAAACACTGTATGAATCCTATATTCTTTACTTAAAGGACACTAGAGTGGTAAATGTGTGTTATACAAGGCAGAATACAATTGAAATAGAGAAAGAAACACGTTCGGCAGCTTTGGAAAGTCGTACACTTCACTGAAATGTACTACTACACACTATAACACAGTTGAGAGACAATGTTCCCGAGCTGCCTCAGTTCATAACAGTGTGTAGGAAGTTGTTTGTATATGTGAGCAAAGCTTATACTTGGACCAGAATGCAGAATATAGGAAACTACATGAAAACATGAATAATTTAGAGAAAATGACTGTAAACAGATGAGAACTCCTTTAGAACAGCTCAAAGAGATTCTCCAAGTCAGTTCTTAGTGTAGAAAAGGTAGCTAAGATCCGGAAAATCCGTAATTCGAGTTAAGATCACATGAAACACTGTATGAATCCTATATTCTTAACTTTAAGGAGACTGGAGTGGTAAATGTGTGTTATACAAAGCACAATAACATTGAAATAGAGAAAGAAACACGTTCGGAAGCTTTGGAATGCCTTGAACTTCACTGAAATGTAGTACTACACTCTATAACACAGTTGAGAGACAATGTTCCTTAGCTGCCTCAGTTCATAACAGTGTGTAGGAAGTTGTTTGATAAAGTGGGCAAAGCTTATACTTGGACCAGAAGGCAGAATATAGGAAACTACATGAAAACATGAATAATTCAGAGAAAATGACTGTAAACAGATGTGAACTCGTTTAGAACAGCTCAAAGATATTCTCCAAGTCATTTCTTAGTGTAGAAAAGGTAGCTAATATCAGGGAAATCCTTAATTCGAGTTAAGATCACATGAAACACTGTATGAATCCTATATTCTTTACTTAAGGGAGACTGGAGTGGTAAATGTGTGTTATACAAGGCACAATACCATTGAAATAGAGAAAGAAACACGTTCGGCATCTTTGGAATGCCTTGCACTTCACGGAAATGTAGTACTACACTCTATAACACAGTTGAGAGAAAATGTTCCCAAGCTGCCTCAGTTCATAACAGTGTGTAGGAAGTTGTTTGATAAAGTGAGCAAAGCTTATACTTGGACCAGAAGGCAGAATATAGGAAACTACATGAAAACATTAAAAATTGATAGAAAATGACTGTAAACAGATGAGAACTCATGTAGAACAGCTCAAAGAAATTCTTAAAGTTAGTTCTTAGTGGAGAAAGGCAGCTAAGATCCAGGAAATCCTCAATTCGAGTTAAGATCACTTGAAACACTGTATGAATCCTATATTCTTTACTTAAAGGAGACTGGAGTGGTCAATGTGTGTTATGCAAGGCAGCATACCATTGAAATAGAGAAAGAAACATGTTAGGCAGCTTTGGAAAGCCTTACACTTCAATGAAATGTAGTACTACACTCTATAACACAGTTGAGAGACAAGGTTCCCTACTTGCCTCAGTTCATAACAGTGTGTTGGAAGTTATTTGATAATGTGGGCAAAGCTTATACTTGGACCAGAAGGCAGAATATAGGAAACTACATGAAAACATGATTAATTCAGAGCAAATGACTGTAAACAGATGAGAACTCATTTAGAACAGCTCAAAGAAATTCTCCAAGTCAGTTCTTAGTGTAGAAAAGGTAGCTAAGATCCAGGAAATCCTCAATTTGAGTTAAGATCACATGAAACACTGTATGAATCCTATATTCTTTACTTAAAGGAGAATGGAGTGGTAAATGTGTGTTAGACAAGGCAGCATACCAATGAAATAGAGAAAGAAACATGTTCGGCAGCGTTGGAAAGCCTTACAGTTCACGAAAAATGTAGTACTACAGTCCATAACACAGTTGAGAGACAATGTTCCCGAGCTGCCTCAGTTCATAACAGTGTGCAGGAAGTTATTTGTATATGTGGGCAAAGCTTATACTTGGACCAGAAGGCAGAATATAGGAAACTACATGAAAACATGAATAATTCAGAGAAAATGACTGTAACCAGATGAGAAATCGTTTAGAACAGCTCAAAGACATTCTCCAAGTCAGTTCTTTATGTAGAAAAGGTAGCTAAGATCCGGAAAATCCGTAATTCGAGTTATGATCACATGAAACACTGTATGAATCCTATATTCTTGACTTAAAGGAGACTGGAGTGGTAAATGTGTGTTATACAAGGCAGAATACAATTGAAATAGAGAAAGAAACACGTTCGGCAGCTTTGGAAAGTTTTACACTTCACTGAAATGTACTACTACACTCTATAACACAGTTGAGAGACAATGTTCCCAAGCTGCCTCAGTTCATAACAGTGTGTAGGAAGTTGTTTGATAAAGTGGGCAAACCTTATACTTGGACCAGAAGGCAGAATATAGGAAACTACATGAAAACATGAATAATTCATAGAAAATGACTGTGAACAGATGAGAACTCCTTTAGAACAGCTCAAAGAGATTCTCCAAGTCAGTTCTTCGTGTAGAAAAGGTAGCTAAGATCCTGGATATCCTTAATTCGAGTTAAGATCACATGAAACGCTGTATGAATCCTATATTCTTTACTTAAAGGATACTGGAGTTGCAAATGTGTGTTATGCAAGGCAGCATACCATTGAAATAGAGAAAGAAACATGTTAGGCAGCTTTGGAAAGCCTTACACTTCAATGAAATGTAGTACTACACTCTATAACACAGTTGAGAGACAATGTTCCCAAGCTGCCTCAGTTCATAACAGTGTGTAGGAAGTTGTTTGATAAAGTGAGCAAAGCTTATACTTGGACCAGAAGGCAGAATATAGGAAACTACATGAAAACATGAAAAATTGATAGAAAATGACTCTAAACATATGAGAACTCATGTAGAACAGCTCAAAGAAATTCTCCAAGTCAGTTCTTAGTGGAGAAAGGCAGCTAAGATCCAGGAAATCCTCAATTCGAGTTAAGATCACTTGAAACACTGTATGAATCCTATATTCTTTACTTAAAGGAGACTGGAGTGGTCAATGTGTGTTATGCAAGGCAGCATACCATTGAAATAGAGAAAGAAACATGTTAGGCAGCTTTGGAAAGCCTTACACTTCAATGAAATGTAGTACTACACTCTATAACACAGTTGAGAGACAAGGTTCCCTACTTGCCTCAGTTCATAACAGTGTGTTGGAAGTTATTTGATAATGTGGGCAAAGCTTATACTTGGACCAGAAGGCAGAATAAAGGAAACTACATGAAAACATGATTAATTCAGAGAAAATGACTGTAAACAGATTAGAACTCATTTAGAACAGCTCAAAGAAATTCTCCAAGTCAGTTCTTAGTGTAGAAAAGGTACCTAAGATCCAGAAAATCCTCAATTCGAGTTAAGATCACATGAAACACTGTATGAATCCTATATTCTTTACTTAAAGGAGAATGGAGTGGTAAATGTGTGTTAGACAAGGCAGCATACCAATGAAATAGAGAAAGAAACACGTTCGGCAGCGTTGGAAAGCTTTACAGTTCACGAAAAATGTAGTACTACACTCCATAACACAGTTGAGAGACAATGTTCCCAAGCTGCCTCAGTTCATGACAGTGTGTAGGAAGTTGTTTGATAAAGTGGGCAAACCTTATACTTGGACCAGAAGGCAGAATATAGGAAACTACATGAAAACATGAATAATTCATAGAAAATGACTGTAAACAGATGAGAACTCCTTTAGAACAGCTCAAAGAGATTCTCCAAGTCAGTTCTTCGTGTAGAAAAGGTAGCTAAGATCCTGGATATCCTTAATTCGAGTTAAGATCACATGAAACACTGTATGAATCCTATATTCTTTACTTAAAGGATACTGGAGTTGTAAATGTGTGTTATGCAAGGCAGAATACCATTGAAATAGAGAAAGAAACACGTTCGGCTGCTTTGGAATGCCTTGCACTTCACTGAAATGTAGTACTACACTCTATAACACAGTTGAGAGACAAGGTTCCCTAGCTGCCTCAGTTCATAACAGTGTGTTGGAAGGTGTTTGATAAAGTGGGCAAAGCTTATACTTGGACCAAAAGGCAGAATATAGGAAACTACATGAAAACATGAATAATTCATAGAAAATGACTGTAAACAGATGAGAACTCATTTAGAACAGCTCAAAGAAATTCTCCAAGTCAGTTCGTAGTGTAGAAAAGGTAGCTAAGATCCGGGATATCCTTAATTCGAGTTAAGATCACATGAAACACTGTATGAATCCTATATTCTTTACTTAAAGGAGACTGGATTGGTAAATGTGTGTTATGCAAGGCAGAATATCATTGAAATAGAGAAAGAAACACGTGCGGCTGCTTTGGAATGCCTTGCACTTCACTGAAATGTAGTACTACACTCTATAACACAGTTGAGAGACAAGGTTCCCTAGCTGCCTCAGTTCATAACAGTGTGTTGGAAGTTGTTTGATAAAGTGGGCAAAGCTTATACTTGGACCAGAAGGCAGAATATAGGAAACTACATGAAAACATAAATAATTCAGAGAAAATGACTGTAACCAGATGAGAACTCGTTTAGAACAGCTCAAAGACATTCTCCAAGTCAGTTCTTTGTGTAGAAAAGGTAGCTAAGATCCGGAAAATCCGTAATTCGAGTTAAGATCACATGAAACACTGTATGAATCCTATATTCTTGACTTAAAGGAGACTGGAGTGGTAAATGTGTGTTATACAAGGCACAATACCAATGAAATAGAGAAAGAAACACGTTTGGCAGCTTTGGAATGCCTTGCACTTCACTGCAATGTAGTACTACACTCTATAACACAGTTGAGAGACAAGGTTCCCTAGCTGCCTCAGTTCATAACAGTGTGTTGGAAGTTGTTTGATAAAGTGGGCAAAGCTTATACTTGGACCAGAAGGCAGAATATAGGAAACTACATGAAAACATGAATAATTCATAGAAAATGACTGTAAACAGATGAGAACTCCTTTAGAACAGCTCAAAGAGATTCTCCAAGTCAGTTCTTCGTGTAGAAAAGGTAGCTAAGATCCTGGATATCCTTAATTCGAGTTAAGATCACATGAAACACTGTATGAATCCTATATTCTTTACTTAAAGGATACTGGAGTTGTAAATGTGTGTTATGCAAGGCAGAATACCATTGAAATAGAGAAAGAAACACGTTCGGCTGCTTTGGAATGCCTTGCACTTCACTGAAATGTAGTACTACACTCTATAACACAGTTGAGAGATAAGGTTCCCTAGCTGCCTCAGTTCATAACAGTGTGTTGGAAGGTGTTTGATAAAGTGGGCAAAGCTTATACTTGGACCAGAAGGCAGAATATAGGAAACTACATGAAAACATGAATAATTCATAGAAAATGACTGTAACCAGATGAGAACTCGTTTAGAACAGCTCAAAGACATTCTCCAAGTCAGTTCTTTGTGTAGAAAAGGTAGCTAAGATCCGGAAAATCCGTAATTCGAGTTAAGATCACATGAAACACTGTATGAATCCTATATTCTTGACTTAAAGGAGACTGGAGTGGTAAATGTGTGTTATACAAGGCACAATACCATTGAAATAGAGAAAGAAACACGTTTGGCAGCTTTGGAATGCCTTGCACTTCACTGAAATGTAGTACTACACTCTATAACACAGTTGAGAGTCAATGTTCCCAAGCTGCCTCAGTTCATAACAGTGTGTAGGAAGTTGTTTGATAAAGTGGGCAAAGCTTATACTTGGACCAGAAGGCAGAATATAGGAAACTACATGAAAACATGGATAATTCAGAGAAAATGACTGTAAACTGATGAGAACTGGTTTAGAACAGCTCAAAGAGTTTCTCCAAGTCAGTTCTTAGTGTAGAAAAGGTAGCTAAGATCCAGGAAATCCTCAATTTGAGTTAAGATCACATGAAACACTGTATGAATCCTATATTCTTTACTTAAAGGAGACTGGAGTGGTAAATGTGTGTTATACAAGGCACAATACCATTGAAATAGAGAAAGAAACACGTTCGGCAGCTTTGGAAAGTCTTACACTTCACTGAAATGTACTACTGCACTCTATAACACAGTTGAGAGACAATGTTCCCAAGATGCCTCAGTTCATAACAGTGTGCAGGAAGTTGTTTGATAAAGTGGGCAAAGCTTATACTTGGACCAGAAGGCAGAATATAGGAAACTACATGAAAACATGAATAATTGATAGAAAATGACTGTAAACAGATCAGAACTCATTTAGAACAGCTCAAAGAAATTCTCCAAGTCAGTTCTTAGTGCAGAAAAGGCAGCTAAGATCCAGGAAATCCTCAATTCGAGTTAAGATCACATGAAACACTGTATGAATACTATATTCTTTACTTAAAGGAGACTGGAGTGGTCAATGTGTGTTAGACAAGGCACCATACCATTGAAATAGAGAAAGAAACATGTTAGGCAGCTTTGGAAAGCCTTACACTTCAATGAAATGTAGTACTACACTCTATAACACAGTTGAGAGACAATATTCCCAAACTGCCACAGTTCATAACAGTGTGTAGGAAGTTGTTTGATAAAGTGGGCAAAGATTATACTTCGACCAGAAGGCAGAATATAGGAAACTACATGAGAACATGAATAATTCAGAGAAAATGACTGTAAACAAATGAGAACTCGTTTAGAACAGCTCAAAGAGATTCTCCAAGTCAGTTCTTAGTGTAGAAAAGGTAGCTAAGATCCGGGATATCCTTAATTCCAGTTAAGATCACATGAAACACTGTATGAATCCTATATTCTTTACTTAAAGGAGACTAGAGTGGTAAATGTGTGTTATACAAGGCAGAATACCATTGAAATAGAGAAAGAAACACGTTCGGCAGCTTTGGAAAGTCTTACACTTCACTGAAATGTACTACTACACACTATAACACAGTTGAGAGAGAATGTTCCCGAGCTGCCTCAGTTCATAACAGTGTGTAGGAAGTTGTTTGTATATGTGAGCAATGCTTATACTTGGACCAGAATGCAGAATATAGGAAACAACATCAAAATATGAATAATTTAGAGAAAATGACTGTAAACAGATGAGAACTCCTTTAAAAAGCTCAAAGAGATTCTCCAAGTCAGTTCTTAGTGTAGAAATGGTAGCTAAGATCCAGTAAATCCGTAATTCGAGTTAAGATCACATGAAACACTGTATGAATCCTATATTCTTAACTTAAAGGAGACTGGAGTGGTAAATGTGTGTTATACAAGGCACAATACCATTGAAATAGAGAAAGAAACACGTTCGGCAGCTTTGGAATGCCTTGTACTTCACTGAAATGTAGTACTACACTCTATAACACAGTTTAGAGACAATGTTCCTTAGCTGCCTCAGTTCATAACAGTGTGTAGGAAGTTGTTTGATAAAGTGGGCAAAGCTTATACTTGGACCAGAAGGCAGAATATAGGAAACTACATGAAAGCATGATTAATTCAGAGAAAATGACTGTAAACAGATGAGAACTCATTTAGAACAGCTCATAGAAATTCTCCAAGTCAGTTCTTAGTGTAGAAAAGGTACCTAAGATCAGGGAAATCCTTAATTCGAGTTAAGATCACATGAAACACTGTATGAATCCTATATTCTTTACTTAAAGGAGAATGGACTGGTAAATGTGTGTTAGACAAGGCAGCATACCATTGAAATAGAGAAAGAAACACGTTCGGCAGCCTTGGAAAGCCTTACAGTTCACGAAAAATGTAGTACTACACTCCATAACACAGTTGAGAGACAATGTTCCCGAGCTGCCTCAGTTCATAACAGTGTGCAGGAAGTTATTTGTATATGTGGGCAAAGTTTATACTTGGACCAGAATGCAGAATATAGGAAACTACATGAAAACATGAATAATTCAGAGAAAATGACTATAAACAGATGAGAACTCCTTTAGAACAGCTCAAAGAGATTCTCCAAGTCAGTTCTTAGTATAGAAAAGGTAGCTAAGATCCGGGATATCCTTAATTCGAGATAAGAACACTTGATACACCGTATGAATCCTATATTCTTTACTAAAAGGAGACTGGAGTGGTAAATGTGTGTTATACAAGGCAGAATACCATTGAAATAGAGAAAGAAACACGTTCGGCAGCTTTGGAAGCTCTTACACTTCACTGAAATGTACCACTACACACTATAACACAGTTGAGAGACAATGTTCCCGAGCTGCCTCAGTTCATAACAGTGTGTAGGAAGTTGTTTGTATATGTGAGCAAAGCTTATACTTGGACCACAATGCAGAATATAGGAAACTCCATAAAAACATGAATAATTTAGAGAAAATGACTCTAAACAGATGTGAACTCGTTTAGAACAGCTCAAAGAGTTTCTCCAAGTCAGTTCTTAGTGTAGAAAAGGTAGCTAAGATCCGGGAAATCCTCAATTTGAGTTAAGATCACATGAAACACTGTATGAATCCTATATTCTTTACTTAAAGGAGACTGGAGTGGTAAATGTGTGTTATACAAGGCACAATACCATTGAAATAGAGAAAGAAACACGTTCGGCAGCTTTGGAAAGTCTTACACTTCACTGAAATGTACTACTACACTCTATAACACAGTTGAGAGACAATGTTCCCAAGATGCCTCAGTTCATAACAGTGTGCAGGAAGTTGTTTGATAAAGTGGGCAAAGCTTATACTTGGACCAGAAGGCAGAATATAGGAAACTACATGAAAACATGAATAATTGATAGAAAATGACTGTAAACAGATGAGAACTCATTTAGAACAGCTCAAAGAAATTCTCCAAGTCAGTTCTTAGTGGAGAAAAGGCAGCTAAGATCGAGGAAATCCTCAATTCGAGTTAAGATCACATGAAACACTGTATGAATCCTATATTCTTTACTTAAAGGAGACGGGAGTGGTAAATGTGTGTTAGACAAGGCACCATACCATTGAAATAGAGAAAGAAACATGTTAGGCAGCTTTGGAAAGCCTTACACTTCAATGAAATGTACTACTATACTCTATAACACAGTTGAGAGACAATGTTCCCAAGCTGCCTCAGTTCATAACAGTGTGTAGGAAGTTGTTTGATAAAGTGAGCAAAGCTTATACTTGGACCAGAAGGCAGAATATAGGAAACTACATGAAAAAATGAAAAATTGATAGAAAATGACTGTAAACAGATGAGAACTCATGTAGAACAGCTCAAAGAAATTCTCCAAGTCAGTTCTTAGTGGAGAAAATGCAGCTAAGATCCAGGAAATCCTCAATTCGAGTTAAGATCACATGAAACACTGTATGAATCCTATATTCCTTACTTAAAGGAGACTGGAGTGGTCAATGTGTGTTATGCAAGGCAGCATACCATTGAAATAGAGAAAGAAACATGTTAGGCAGCTTTGGAAAGCCTTACACTTCAATGAAATGTAGTACTACACTCTATAACACAGTTGAGAGACAAGGTTCCCTAGCTGCCTCAGTTCATAACAGAGTGTTGGAAGTTATTTGATAATGTGGGCAAAGCTTATACTTGGACCAGAAGGCAGAATATAGGAAACTACATGAAAGCATGATTAATTCAGAGAAAATGACTGTAAACAGATGAGAACTCATTTAGAACAGCTCAAAGAAATTCTCCAAGTCAGTTCTTAGTGTAGAAAAGGTACCTAAGATCCAGAAAATCCGTAATTCAAGTTAAGATCACATGAAACACTGTATGAATCCTATATTCTTGACTTAAAGGAGACTGGAGTGGTAAATGTGTGTTAGACAAGGCAGCATACCATTGAAATAGAGAAAGAAACACGTTCGGTAGCCTTGGAAAGCCTTACAATTCACGAAAAATGTAGAACTACACTCCATAACACAGTTGAGAGACAATGTTCCCGAGCTGCCTCAGTTCATAACAGTGTGCAGGAAGTTGTTTGATAAAGTGGGCAAAGCTTATACTTGGACCAGAATGCAGAATATAGGAAACTACATGAAAACATGAATAATTCAGAGAAAATGACTATAAACAGATGAGAACTCATTTAGAACAGCTCAAAGAGATTCTCCAAGTCAGTTCGTAGTGTAGAAAAGGTAGCTAAGATCCGGGATATCCTTAATTCGAGTTAAGATCACTTGATACACTGTATGAATCCTATATTCTTTACTAAAAGGAGACTGGAGTGGTAAATGTGTGTTATACAAGGCAGAATACCATTGAAATAGAGAAAGAAACACGTTCGGCAGCTTTGGAAGCTCATACACTTCACTGAAATGTACTACTACACACTATAACACAGTTGAGAGACAATGTTCCCGAGCTGCCTCAGTTCATAACAGTGTGTAGGAAGTTGTTTGTATATGTGAGCAAAGCTTATACATGGACCAGAATGCAGAATATAGGAAACTACATGAAAACATGAATAATTCATAGAAAATGACTGTAACCAGATGAGAACTCGTTTAGAACAGCTCAAAGAGATTCTCCAAGTCAGTTCTTAGTATAGAAAAGGTAGCTAAGATCCGGGATATCCTTAATTTGAGTTAAGATCACATGAAACACTGTATGAATCCTATATTCTTTACTAAAAGGAGACTGGAGTGGTAAATGTGTGTTATACAAGGTAGAATACCATTGAAATAGAGAAAGAAACACGTTCGGCAGCTTTGGAAGGTCTTACACTTCAATGAAATGTAGTACTACACTCTATAACACAGTTGAGAGACAAGGTTCCCTACTTGCCTCAGTTCATAACAGTGTGTTGGAAGTTATTTGATAATGTGGGCAAAGCTTATACTTGGACCAGAAGGCAGAATATAGGAAACTACATGAAAACATGATTAATTCAGAGAAAATGACTGTAAACAGATGAGAACTCATTTAGAACAGCTCAAAGAAATTCTCCAAGTCAGTTCTTAGTGTAGAAAAGGTACCTAAGATCCAGAAAATCCTCAATTCGAGTTAAGATCACATGAAACACTGTATGAATCCTATATTCTTTACTTAAAGGAGAATGGAGTGGTAAATGTGTGTTAGACAAGGCAGCATACCAATGAAATAGAGAAAGAAACACGTTCGGCAGCGTTGGAAAGCCTTACAGTTCACGAAAAATGTAGTACTACACTCCATAACACAGTTGAGAGACAATGTTCCCGAGCTGCCTCAGTTCATAACAGTGTGCAGGAAGTTATTTGTATATGTGGGCAAAGCTTATACTTGGACCAGAAGGCAGAATATAGGAAACTACATGAAAACATGAATAATTCAGAGAAAATGACTGTAAACAGATGAGAACTCCTTTAGAACAGCTCAAAGAGATTCTCCAAGTCAGTTCTTAGTATAGAAAAGGTAGCTAAGATCCGGGATATCCTTAATTTGAGTTAAGATCACATGAAACACTGTATGAATCCTATATTCTTTACTAAAAGGAGACTGGAGTGGTAAATGTGTGTTATACAAGGCAGAATACCATTGAAATAGAGAAAGAAACACGTTCGGCAGCTTTGGAAGGTCTTACACTTCACTGAAATGTACTACTACACACTATAACACAGTTGAGAGACAATGTTCCCTACCTGCCTCAGTTCATAACAGTGTGTAGGAAGTTGTTTGTATATGTGAGCCAAGCTTATACTTGGACCAGAATGCAGAATATAGGAAACTACATGAAAACATGAATAATTTAGGGAAAATGACTGTAAAGAAATGAGAACTCGTTTAGAACAGCTCAAAGATACTCTCCAAGTCAGTTCTTAGTGTAGAAAAGGTAGCTAAGATCCGGGATATCCTTAATTCCAGTTAAGATCACATGAAACACTGTATGAATCCTATATTCTTTACTTAAAGGACACTAGAGTGGTAAATGTGTGTTATACAAGGCAGAATACAATTGAAATAGAGAAAGAAACACGTTCGGCAGCTTTGGAAAGTCGTACACTTCACTGAAATGTACGACTACACACTATAACACAGTTGAGAGACAATGTTCCCGAGCTGCCTCAGTTCATAACAGTGTGTAGGAAGTTGTTTGTATATGTGAGCAAAGCTTATACATGGACCAGAATGCAGAATATAGGAAACTACATGAAAACATGAATAATTTAGAGAAAATGACTGTAAACAGATGAGAACTCCTTTAGAACAGCTCAAAGAGATTCTCCAAGTCAGTTCTTAGTGTAGAAAAGGTAGCTAAGATCCGGAAAATCCGTAATTCGAGTTAAGATCACATGAAACACTGTATGAATCCTATATTCTTAACTTTAAGGAGACTGGAGTGGTAAATGTGTGTTATACAAAGCACAATAACAGAGAAATAGAGAAAGAAACACGTTCGGCAGCTTTGGAATGCCTTGAACTTCACTGAAATGTAGTACTACACTCTATAACACAGTTGAGAGACAATGTTCCTTACCTGCCTCAGTTCATAACAGTGTGTAGGAAGTTGTTTGATAAAGTGGGCAAAGCTTATACTTGGACCAGAAGGCAGAATATAGGAAACTACATGAAAACATGAATAATTCAGAGAAAATGACTGTAAACAGATGTGAACTCGTTTAGAACAGCTCAAAGATATTCTCCAAGTCAGTTCTTAGTGTAGAAAAGGTAGCTAAGATCCGGGAAATCCTTAATTCGAGTTAAGATCACATGAAACACTGTATGAATCCTATATTCTTTACTTAAAGGAGACTGGAGTGGTAAATGTGTGTTATACAAGGCACAATACCATTGAAATAGAGAAAGAAACACGTTCGGCATCTTTGGGATGCCTTGCACTTCACTGAAATGTAGTACTACACTCTATAACACAGTTGAGAGACAATGTTCCCAAGCTGCCTCAGTTCATAACAGTGTGTAGGAAGTTGTTTGATAAAGTGAGCAAAGCTTATACTTGGACCAGAAGGCAGAATATAGGAAACTACATGAAAACATGAAAAATTCATAGAAAATGACTGTAAACAGATGAGAACTCATGTAGAACAGCTCAAAGAAATTCTCCAAGTTAGTTCTTAGTGGAGAAAGGCAGCTAAGATCCAGGAAATCTTCAATTCGAGTTAAGATCACTTGAAACACTGTATGAATCCTATATTCTTTACTTAAAGGAGACTGGAGTGGTCAATGTGTGTTATGCAAGGCAGCATACCATTGAAATAGAGAAAGAAACACGTTCGGCAGCGTTGGAAAGCCTTACAGTTCACGAAAAATGTAGTACTACACTCCATAACACAGTTGAGAGACAATGTTCCCAAGCTGCCTCAGTTCATAACAGTGTGTAGGAAGTTGTTTGATAAAGTGGGCAAACCTTATACTTGGACCAGAAGGCAGAATATAAGAAACTACATGAAAACATGAATAATTCATAGAAAATGACCGTAAACAGATGAGAACTCCTTTAGAACAGCTCAAAGAGATTCTCCAAGTCAGTTCTTCGTGTAGAAAAGGTAGCTAAGATCCTGGATATCCTTAATTCGAGTTAAGATCACATGAAACACTGTATGAATCCTATATTCTTTACTTAAAGGATACTGGAGTTGTAAATGTGTGTTATGCAAGGCAGAATACCATTGAAATAGAGAAAGAAACACGTTCGGCTGCTTTGGAATGCCTTGCACTTCACTGAAATGTAGTACTACACTCTATAACACAGTTGAGAGACAAGGTTCCCTAGCTGCCTCAGTTCATAACAGTGTGTTGGAAGGTGTTTGATAAAGTGGGCAAAGCTTATACTTGGACCAGAAGGCAGAATATAGGAAACTACATGAAAACATGAATAATTCATAGAAAATGACTGTAAACAGATGAGAACTCATTTAGAACAGCTCAAAGAAATTCTCCAAGTCAGTTCGTAGTGTAGAAAAGGTAGCTAAGATCCGGGATATCCTTAATTCGAGTTAAGATCACATGAAACACTGTATGAATCCTATATTCTTTACTTAAAGGAGACTGGATTGGTAAATGTGTGTTATGCAAGGCAGAATACCATTGAAATAGAGAAAGAAACAGGTGCGGCTGCTTTGGAATGCCTTGCACTTCACTGAAATGTAGTACTACACTCTATAACACAGTTGAGAGACAAGGTTCCCTAGCTGCCTCAGTTCATAACAGTGTGTTGGAAGGTGTTTGATAAAGTGGGCAAAGCTTATACTTGGACCAGAAGGCAGAATATAGGAAACTACATGAAAACATGAATAATTCATAGAAAATGACTGTAAACAGATGAGAACTCATTTAGAACAGCTCAAAGAAATTCTCCAAGTCAGTTCGTAGTGTAGAAAAGGTAGCTAAGATCCGGGATATCCTTAATTCGAGTTAAGATCACATGAAACACTGTATGAATCCTATATTCTTTACTTAAAGGAGACTGGATTGGTAAATGTGTGTTATGCAAGGCAGAATACCATTGAAATAGAGAAAGAAACACGTGCGGCTGCTTTGGAATGCCTTGCACTTCACTGAAATGTAGTACTACACTCTATAACACAGTTGAGAGACAAGGTTCCCTAGCTGCCTCAGTTCATAACAGTGTGTTGGAAGTTGTTTGATAAAGTGGGCAAACCTTATACTTGGACCAGAAGGCAGAATATAGGAAACTACATGAAAACATGAATAATTCAGAGAAAATGACTGTAACCAGATGAGAACTCGTTTAGAACAGCTCAAAGACATTCTCCAAGTCAGTTCTTTGTGTAGAAAAGGTAGCTAAGATCCGGAAAATCCGTAATTCGAGTTAAGATCACATGAAACACTGTATGAATCCTATATTCTTGACTTAAAGGAGACTGGAGTGGTAAATGTGTGTTATACAAGGCACAATACCAATGAAATAGAGAAAGAAACACGTTCGGCAGCTTTGGAATGCCTTGCACTTCACTGAAATGTAGTACTACACTCTATAACACAGTTGAGAGACAATGTTCCCAAGCTGCCTCCGTTCATAACAGTGTGTAGGAAGTTGTTTGATAAAGTGGGCAAAGCTTATACTTGGACCAGAAGGCAGAATATAGTAAACTACATGAAAACATGAATAATTCAGAGAAAATGACTTTAAACAGATGAGTACTCCTTTAGAACAGCTCAAAGAGTTTCTCCAAGTCAGTTCTTAGTGTAGAAAAGGTAGCTAAGATCCAGGAAATCGTCAATTTGAGTTAAGATCACATGAAACACTGTATGAATCCTATATTCTTTACTTAAAGGAGACTGGAGTGGTAAATGTGTGTTATACAAGGCAGAATACAATTGAAATAGAGAAAGAAACACGTTCGGCAGCTTTGGAAAGTTTTACACTTC
This sequence comes from Pipistrellus hanaki, assembly GCF_964339955.1. Taxonomy (NCBI): domain Eukaryota; kingdom Metazoa; phylum Chordata; class Mammalia; order Chiroptera; family Vespertilionidae; genus Pipistrellus; species Pipistrellus hanaki. The sequence continues at coordinate 562,632 of NW_028182287.1, read as the reverse complement.
ACTGAAATGTACTACTACACTCTATAACACAGTTGAGAGACAATGTTCCCAAGCTGCCTCAGTTCATAACAGTGTGTAGGAAGTTGTTTGATAAAGTGGGCAAACCTTATACTTGGACCAGAAGGCAGAATATAGGAAACTACATGAAAACATGAATAATTCAGAGAAAATGACTGTAAACAGATGAGAACTCCTTTAGAACAGCTCAAAGAGATTCTCCAAGTCAGTTCTTCGTGTAGAAAAGGTAGCTAAGATCCTGGATATCCTTAATTCGAGTTAAGATCACATGAAACACTGTATGAATCCTATATTCTTTACTTAAAGGATACTGGAGTTGTAAATGTGTGTTATGCAAGGCAGAATACCATTGAAATAGAGAAAGAAACACGTTCGGCTGCTTTGGAATGCCTTGCACTTCACTGAAATGTAGTACTACACACTATAACACAGTTGAGAGAGAATGTTCCCGAGCTGCCTCAGTTCATAACAGTATGTAGGAAGTTGTTTGTATATGTGAGCAATGCTTATACTTGCACCAGAATGCAGAATATAGGAAACAACATCAAAATATGAATAATTTAGAGAAAATGACTGTAAACAGATGAGAACTCCTTTAGAACAGCTCAAAGAGATTCTCCAAGTCAGTTCTTAGTGTAGAAATGGTAGCTAAGACCCGGAAAATCCGTAATTCGAGTTAAGATCACATGAAACACTGTATGAATCCTATATTCTTAACTTAAAGGAGACTGGAGTGGTAAATGTGTGTTATACAAGGCACAATACCATTGAAATAGAGAAAGAAACACGTTCGGCATCTTTGGAATGCCTTGCACTTCACTGAAATGTAGTACTACACTCTATAACACAGTTTAGAGACAAGGTTCCCTAGCTGCCTCAGTTCATAACAGTGTGTTGGAAGGTGTTTGATAAAGTGGGCAAAGCTTATACTTGGACCAGAAGGCAGAATATAGGAAACTACATGAAAACATGAATAATTCATAGAAAATGACTGTAAACAGATGAGAACTCATTTAGAACAGCTCAAAGAAATTCTCCAAGTCAGTTCTTCGTGTAGAAAAGGTAGCTAAGATCCTGGATATCCTTAATTCGAGTTAAGATCACATGAAACACTGTATGAATCGTATATTCTTTACTTAAAGGATACTGGAGTTGTAAATGTGTGTTATGCAAGGCAGAATACCATTGAAATAGAGAAAGAAACACGTTCGGCTGCTTTGGAATGCCTTGCACTTCACTGAAATGTAGTACTACACTCTATAACACAGTTGAGAGACAAGGTTCCCTAGCTGCCTCAGTTCATAACAGTGTGTTGGAAGGTGTTTGATAAAGTGGGCAAAGCTTATACTTGGACCAGAAGGCAGAATATAGGAAACTACATGAAAACATGAATAATTCATAGAAAATGACTGTAAACAGATGAGAACTCATTTAGAACAGCTCAAAGAAATTCTCCAAGTCAGTTCGTAGTGTAGAAAAGGTAGCTAAGATCCGGGATATCCTTAATTCAAGTTAAGATCACATGAAACACTGTATGAATCCTATATTCTTTACTTAAAGGAGACTGGATTGGTAAATGTGTGTTATGCAAGGCAGAATACCATTGAAATAGAGAAAGAAACATGTTAGGCAGCTTTGGAAAGCCTTACACTTCAATTAAATGTAGTACTACACTCTATAACACAGTTGAGAGACAAGGTTCCCTACTTGCCTCAGTTCATAACAGTGTGTTGGAAGTTATTTGATAATGTGGGCAAAGCTTATACTTGGACCAGAAGGCAGAATATAGGAAACTACATGAAAACATGATTAATTCAGAGAAAATGACTGTAAACAGATGAGAACTCATTTAGAACAGCTCAAAGAAATTCTCCAAGTCAGTTCTTAGTGTAGAAAAGGTACCTAAGATCCAGAAAATCCTCAATTCGAGTTAAGATCACATGAAACACTGTATGAATCCTATATTCTTTACTTAAAGGAGAATGGAGTGGTAAATGTGTGTTAGACAAGGCAGCATACCAATGAAATAGAGAAAGAAACACGTTCGGCAGCGTTGGAAAGCCTTACAGTTCACGAAAAATGTAGTACTACACTCCATAACACAGTTGAGAGACAATGTTCCCGAGCTGCCTCAGTTCATAACAGTGTGCAGGAAGTTATTTGTATATGTGGGCAAAGCTTATACTTGGACCAGAAGGCAGAATATAGGAAACTACATGAAAACATGAATAATTCAGAGAAAATGACTGTAAACAGATGAGAACTCCTTTAGAACAGCTCAAAGAGATTCTCCAAGTCAGTTCTTAGTATAGAAAAGGTAGCTAAGATCCGGGATATCCTTAATTTGAGTTAAGATCACATGAAACACTGTATGAATCCTATATTCTTTACTAAAAGGAGACTGGAGTGGTAAATGTGTGTTATACAAGGCAGAATACCATTGAAATAGAGAAAGAAACACGTTCGGCAGCTTTGGAAGGTCTTACACTTCACTGAAATGTACTACTACACACTATAACACAGTTGAGAGACAATGTTCCCTACCTGCCTCAGTTCATAACAGTGTGTAGGAAGTTGTTTGTATATGTGAGCCAAGCTTATACTTGGACCAGAATGCAGAATATAGGAAACTACATGAAAACATGAATAATTTAGGGAAAATGACTGTAAAGAAATGAGAACTCGTTTAGAACAGCTCAAAGATACTCTCCAAGTCAGTTCTTAGTGTAGAAAAGGTAGCTAAGATCCGGGATATCCTTAATTCCAGTTAAGATCACATGAAACACTGTATGAATCCTATATTCTTTACTTAAAGGACACTAGAGTGGTAAATGTGTGTTATACAAGGCAGAATACAATTGAAATAGAGAAAGAAACACGTTCGGCAGCTTTGGAAAGTCGTACACTTCACTGAAATGTACTACTACACACTATAACACAGTTGAGAGACAATGTTCCCGAGCTGCCTCAGTTCATAACAGTGTGTAGGAAGTTGTTTGTATATGTGAGCAAAGCTTATACTTGGACCAGAATGCAGAATATAGGAAACTACATGAAAACATGAATAATTTAGAGAAAATGACTGTAAACAGATGAGAACTCCTTTAGAACAGCTCAAAGATATTCTCCAAGTCAGTTCTTAGTGTAGAAAAGGTAGCTAAGATCCGGAAAATCCGTAATTCGAGTTAAGATCACATGAAACACTGTATGAATCCTATATTCTTAACTTTAAGGAGACTGGAGTGGTAAATGTGTGTTATACAAAGCACAATAACAGAGAAATAGAGAAAGAAACACGTTCGGCAGCTTTGGAATGCCTTGAACTTCACTGAAATGTAGTACTACACTCTATAACACAGTTGAGAGACAATGTTCCTTACCTGCCTCAGTTCATAACAGTGTGTAGGAAGTTGTTTGATAAAGTGGGCAAAGCTTATACTTGGACCAGAAGGCAGAATATAGGAAACTACATGAAAACATGAATAATTCAGAGAAAATGACTGTAAACAGATGTGAACTCGTTTAGAACAGCTCAAAGATATTCTCCAAGTCAGTTCTTAGTGTAGAAAAGGTAGCTAAGATCCGGGAAATCCTTAATTCGAGTTAAGATCACATGAAACACTGTATGAATCCTATATTCTTTACTTAAAGGAGACTGGAGTGGTAAATGTGTGTTATACAAGGCACAATACCATTGAAATAGAGAAAGAAACACGTTCGGCATCTTTGGAATGCCTTGCACTTCACTGAAATGTAGTACTACACTCTATAACACAGTTGAGAGACAATGTTCCCAAGCTGCCTCAGTTCATAACAGTGTGTAGGAAGTTGTTTGATAAAGTGAGCAAAGCTTATACTTGGACCAGAAGGCAGAATATAGGAAACTACATGAAAACATGAAAAATTCATAGAAAATGACTGTAAACAGATGAGAACTCATGTAGAACAGCTCAAAGAAATTCTCCAAGTTAGTTCTTAGTGGAGAAAGGCAGCTAAGATCCAGGAAATCTTCAATTCGAGTTAAGATCACTTGAAACACTGTATGAATCCTATATTCTTTACTTAAAGGAGACTGGAGTGGTCAATGTGTGTTATGCAAGGCAGCATACCATTGAAATAGAGAAAGAAACACGTTCGGCAGCGTTGGAAAGCCTTACAGTTCACGAAAAATGTAGTACTACACTCCATAACACAGTTGAGAGACAATGTTCCCAAGCTGCCTCAGTTCATAACAGTGTGTAGGAAGTTGTTTGATAAAGTGGGCAAACCTTATACTTGGACCAGAAGGCAGAATATAAGAAACTACATGAAAACATGAATAATTCATAGAAAATGACCGTAAACAGATGAGAACTCCTTTAGAACAGCTCAAAGAGATTCTCCAAGTCAGTTCTTCGTGTAGAAAAGGTAGCTAAGATCCTGGATATCCTTAATTCGAGTTAAGATCACATGAAACACTGTATGAATCCTATATTCTTTACTTAAAGGATACTGGAGTTGTAAATGTGTGTTATGCAAGGCAGAATACCATTGAAATAGAGAAAGAAACACGTTCGGCTGCTTTGGAATGCCTTGCACTTCACTGAAATGTAGTACTACACTCTATAACACAGTTGAGAGACAAGGTTCCCTAGCTGCCTCAGTTCATAACAGTGTGTTGGAAGGTGTTTGATAAAGTGGGCAAAGCTTATACTTGGACCAGAAGGCAGAATATAGGAAACTACATGAAAACATGAATAATTCATAGAAAATGACTGTAAACAGATGAGAACTCATTTAGAACAGCTCAAAGAAATTCTCCAAGTCAGTTCGTAGTGTAGAAAAGGTAGCTAAGATCCGGGATATCCTTAATTCGAGTTAAGATCACATGAAACACTGTATGAATCCTATATTCTTTACTTAAAGGAGACTGGATTGGTAAATGTGTGTTATGCAAGGCAGAATACCATTGAAATAGAGAAAGAAACAGGTGCGGCTGCTTTGGAATGCCTTGCACTTCACTGAAATGTAGTACTACACTCTATAACACAGTTGAGAGACAAGGTTCCCTAGCTGCCTCAGTTCATAACAGTGTGTTGGAAGGTGTTTGATAAAGTGGGCAAAGCTTATACTTGGACCAGAAGGCAGAATATAGGAAACTACATGAAAACATGAATAATTCATAGAAAATGACTGTAAACAGATGAGAACTCATTTAGAACAGCTCAAAGAAATTCTCCAAGTCAGTTCGTAGTGTAGAAAAGGTAGCTAAGATCCGGGATATCCTTAATTCGAGTTAAGATCACATGAAACACTGTATGAATCCTATATTCTTTACTTAAAGGAGACTGGATTGGTAAATGTGTGTTATGCAAGGCAGAATACCATTGAAATAGAGAAAGAAACACGTGCGGCTGCTTTGGAATGCCTTGCACTTCACTGAAATGTAGTACTACACTCTATAACACAGTTGAGAGACAAGGTTCCCTAGCTGCCTCAGTTCATAACAGTGTGTTGGAAGTTGTTTGATAAAGTGGGCAAACCTTATACTTGGACCAGAAGGCAGAATATAGGAAACTACATGAAAACATGAATAATTCAGAGAAAATGACTGTAACCAGATGAGAACTCGTTTAGAACAGCTCAAAGACATTCTCCAAGTCAGTTCTTTGTGTAGAAAAGGTAGCTAAGATCCGGAAAATCCGTAATTCGAGTTAAGATCACATGAAACACTGTATGAATCCTATATTCTTGACTTAAAGGAGACTGGAGTGGTAAATGTGTGTTATACAAGGCACAATACCAATGAAATAGAGAAAGAAACACGTTCGGCAGCTTTGGAATGCCTTGCACTTCACTGAAATGTAGTACTACACTCTATAACACAGTTGAGAGACAATGTTCCCAAGCTGCCTCCGTTCATAACAGTGTGTAGGAAGTTGTTTGATAAAGTGGGCAAAGCTTATACTTGGACCAGAAGGCAGAATATAGTAAACTACATGAAAACATGAATAATTCAGAGAAAATGACTTTAAACAGATGAGTACTCCTTTAGAACAGCTCAAAGAGTTTCTCCAAGTCAGTTCTTAGTGTAGAAAAGGTAGCTAAGATCCAGGAAATCGTCAATTTGAGTTAAGATCACATGAAACACTGTATGAATCCTATATTCTTTACTTAAAGGAGACTGGAGTGGTAAATGTGTGTTATACAAGGCAGAATACAATTGAAATAGAGAAAGAAACACGTTCGGCAGCTTTGGAAAGTTTTACACTTCACTGAAATGTACTACTACACTCTATAACACAGTTGAGAGACAATGTTCCCAAGCTGCCTCAGTTCATAACAGTGTGTAGGAAGTTGTTTGATAAAGTGGGCAAACCTTATACTTGGACCAGAAGGCAGAATATAGGAAACTACATGAAAACATGAATAATTCAGAGAAAATGACTGTAAACAGATGAGAACTCCTTTAGAACAGCTCAAAGAGATTCTCCAAGTCAGTTCTTCGTGTAGAAAAGGTAGCTAAGATCCTGGATATCCTTAATTCGAGTTAAGATCACATGAAACACTGTATGAATCCTATATTCTTTACTTAAAGGATACTGGAGTTGTAAATGTGTGTTATGCAAGGCAGAATACCATTGAAATAGAGAAAGAAACACGTTCGGCTGCTTTGGAATGCCTTGCACTTCACTGAAATGTAGTACTACACACTATAACACAGTTGAGAGAGAATGTTCCCGAGCTGCCTCAGTTCATAACAGTATGTAGGAAGTTGTTTGTATATGTGAGCAATGCTTATACTTGGACCAGAATGCAGAATATAGGAAACAACATCAAAATATGAATAATTTAGAGAAAATGACTGTAAACAGATGAGAACTCCTTTAGAACAGCTCAAAGAGATTCTCCAAGTCAGTTCTTAGTGTAGAAATGGTAGCTAAGACCCGGAAAATCCGTAATTCGAGTTAAGATCACATGAAACACTGTATGAATCCTATATTCTTAACTTAAAGGAGACTGGAGTGGTAAATGTGTGTTATACAAGGCACAATACCATTGAAATAGAGAAAGAAACACGTTCGGCATCTTTGGAATGCCTTGCACTTCACTGAAATGTAGTACTACACTCTATAACACAGTTTAGAGACAAGGTTCCCTAGCTGCCTCAGTTCATAACAGTGTGTTGGAAGGTGTTTGATAAAGTGGGCAAAGCTTATACTTGGACCAGAAGGCAGAATATAGGAAACTACATGAAAACATGAATAATTCATAGAAAATGACTGTAAACAGATGAGAACTCATTTAGAACAGCTCAAAGAAATTCTCCAAGTCAGTTCTTCGTGTAGAAAAGGTAGCTAAGATCCTGGATATCCTTAATTCGAGTTAAGATCACATGAAACACTGTATGAATCGTATATTCTTTACTTAAAGGATACTGGAGTTGTAAATGTGTGTTATGCAAGGCAGAATACCATTGAAATAGAGAAAGAAACACGTTCGGCTGCTTTGGAATGCCTTGCACTTCACTGAAATGTAGTACTACACTCTATAACACAGTTGAGAGACAAGGTTCCCTAGCTGCCTCAGTTCATAACAGTGTGTTGGAAGGTGTTTGATAAAGTGGGCAAAGCTTATACTTGGACCAGAAGGCAGAATATAGGAAACTACATGAAAACATGAATAATTCATAGAAAATGACTGTAAACAGATGAGAACTCATTTAGAACAGCTCAAAGAAATTCTCCAAGTCAGTTCGTAGTGTAGAAAAGGTAGCTAAGATCCGGGATATCCTTAATTCAAGTTAAGATCACATGAAACACTGTATGAATCCTATATTCTTTACTTAAAGGAGACTGGATTGGTAAATGTGTGTTATGCAAGGCAGAATACCATTGAAATAGAGAAAGAAACACGTGCGGCTGCTTTGGAATGCCTTGCACTTCACTGAAATGTAGTACTACACTCTATAACACAGTTGAGAGACAATGTTCCCAAGCTGCCTCAGTTCATAACAGTGTGTAGGAAGTTGTTTGATAAAGTGGGCAAAGCTTATACTTGGTCCAGAAGGCAGAATATAGGAAACTACATGAAAACATGAATAATTCAGAGAAAATGACTTTAAACAGATGAGTACTCCTTTAGAACAGCTCAAAGAGTTTCTCCAAGTCAGTTCTTAGTGTAGAAAAGGTAGCTAAGATCCAGGAAATCGTCAATTTGAGTTAAGATCACATGAAACACTGTATGAATCCTATATTCTTTACTTAAAGTAGAATGGAGTGGTATATGTGTGTTAGACAAGGCAGCATACCAATGAAATAGAGAAAGAAACACGTTCGGCAGCTTTGGAAAGTTTTACACTTCACTGAAATGTACTACTACACTGTATAACACAGTTGAGAGACAATGTTCCCAAGCTGCCTCAGTTCATAACATTGTGTAGGAAGTTGTTTGATAAAGTGGGCAAAGCTTATACTTGGACCAGAAGGCAGAATATAGGAAACTACATGAAAACATTAAAAATTGATAGAAAATGACTGTAAACAGATGAGAACTCATGTAGAACAGCTCAAAGAAATTCTCCAAGTTAGTTCTTAGTGGAGAAAGGTAGCTAAGATCCAGGAAATCCTCAATTCGAGTTAAGATCACATGAAACACTGTATGAATCCTATATTCTTTACTAAAAGGAGACTGGAGTGGTAAATGTGTGTTATACAAGGCAGAATACCATTGAAATAGAGAAAGAAACACGTTCGGCAGCTTTGGAAGGTCTTACCCTTCACTGAAATGTACTACTACACACTATAACACAGTTGAGAGACAATGTTCCCTACCTGCCTCAGTTCATAACAGTGTGTAGGAAGTTGTTTGTATATGTGAGCCAAGCTTATACTTGGACCAGAATGCAGAATATAGGAAACTACATGAAAACATGAATAATTTAGAGAAAATGACTGTAAACAAATGAGAACTCGTTTAGAACAGCTCAAAGATACTCTCCAAGTCAGTTCTTAGTGTAGAAAAGGTAGCTAAGATCCGGGATATCCTTAATTCCAGTTAAGATCACATGAAACACTGTATGAATCCTATATTCTTTACTTAAAGGACACTAGAGTGGTAAATGTGTGTTATACAAGGCAGAATACAATTGAAATAGAGAAAGAAACACGTTCGGCAGCTTTGGAAAGTCGTACACTTCACTGAAATGTACTACTACACACTATAACACAGTTGAGAGACAATGTTCCCGAGCTGCCTCAGTTCATAACAGTGTGTAGGAAGTTGTTTGTATATGTGAGCAAAGCTTATACTTGGACCAGAATGCAGAATATAGGAAACTACATGAAAACATGAATAATTTAGAGAAAATGACTGTAAACAGATGAGAACTCCTTTAGAACAGCTCAAAGAGATTCTCCAAGTCAGTTCTTCGTGTAGAAAAGGTAGCTAAGATCCTGGATATCCTTAATTCGAGTTAAGATCACATGAAACACTGTATGAATCGTATATTCTTTACTTAAAGGATACTGGAGTTGTAAATGTGTGTTATGCAAGGCAGAATACCATTGAAATAGAGAAAGAAACACGTTCGGCTGCTTTGGAATGCCTTGCACTTCACTGAAATGTAGTACTACACTCTATAACACAGTTGAGAGACAAGGTTCCCTAGCTGCCTCAGTTCATAACAGTGTGTTGGAAGGTGTTTGATAAAGTGGGCAAAGCTTATACTTGGACCAGAAGGCAGAATATAGGAAACTACATGAAAACATGAATAATTCATAGAAAATGACTGTAAACAGATGAGAACTCATTTAGAACAGCTCAAAGAAATTCTCCAAGTCAGTTCGTAGTGTAGAAAAGGTAGCTAAGATCCGGGATATCCTTAATTCAAGTTAAGATCACATGAAACACTGTATGAATCCTATATTCTTTACTTAAAGGAGACTGGATTGGTAAATGTGTGTTATGCAAGGCAGAATACCATTGAAATAGAGAAAGAAACACGTGCGGCTGCTTTGGAATGCCTTGCACTTCACTGAAATGTAGTACTACACTCTATAACACAGTTGAGAGACAATGTTCCCAAGCTGCCTCAGTTCATAACAGTGTGTAGGAAGTTGTTTGATAAAGTGGGCAAAGCTTATACTTGGTCCAGAAGGCAGAATATAGGAAACTACATGAAAACATGAATAATTCAGAGAAAATGACTTTAAACAGATGAGTACTCCTTTAGAACAGCTCAAAGAGTTTCTCCAAGTCAGTTCTTAGTGTAGAAAAGGTAGCTAAGATCCAGGAAATCGTCAATTTGAGTTAAGATCACATGAAACACTGTATGAATCCTATATTCTTTACTTAAAGTAGAATGGAGTGGTATATGTGTGTTAGACAAGGCAGCATACCAATGAAATAGAGAAAGAAACACGTTCGGCAGCTTTGGAAAGTTTTACACTTCACTGAAATGTACTACTACACTGTATAACACAGTTGAGAGACAATGTTCCCAAGCTGCCTCAGTTCATAACAGTGTGTAGGAAGTTGTTTGATAAAGTGGGCAAAGCTTATACTTGGACCAGAAGGCAGAATATAGGAAACTACATGAAAACATTAAAAATTGATAGAAAATGACTGTAAACAGATGAGAACTCATGTAGAACAGCTCAAAGAAATTCTCCAAGTTAGTTCTTAGTGGAGAAAGGCAGCTAAGATCCAGGAAATCCTCAATTCGAGTTAAGATCACTTGAAACACTGTATGAATCCTATATTCTTTACTTAAAGGAGACTGGAGTGGTCAATGTGTGTTATGCAAGGCAGCATACCATTGAAATAGAGAAAGAAACATGTTAGGCAGCTTTGGAAAGCCTTACACTTCAATGAAATGTAGTACTACACTCTATAACACAGTTGAGAGACAAGGTTCCCTACTTGCCTCAGTTCATAACAGTGTGTAGGAAGTTGTTTGATAAAGTGGGCAAAGCTTATACTTGGTCCAGAAGGCAGAATATAGGAAACTACATGAAAACATGAATAATTCAGAGAAAATGACTTTAAACAGATGAGTACTCCTTTAGAACAGCTCAAAGAGTTTCTCCAAGTCAGTTCTTAGTGTAGAAAAGGTAGCTAAGATCCAGGAAATCGTCAATTTGAGTTAAGATCACATGAAACACTGTATGAATCCTATATTCTTTACTTAAAGTAGAATGGAGTGGTATATGTGTGTTAGACAAGGCAGCATACCAATGAAATAGAGAAAGAAACACGTTCGGCAGCTTTGGAAAGTTTTACACTTCACTGAAATGTACTACTACACTGTATAACACAGTTGAGAGACAATGTTCCCAAGCTGCCTCAGTTCATAACAGTGTGTAGGAAGTTGTTTGATAAAGTGGGCAAAGCTTATACTTGGACCAGAAGGCAGAATATAGGAAACTACATGAAAACATTAAAAATTGATAGAAAATGACTGTAAACAGATGAGAACTCATGTAGAACAGCTCAAAGAAATTCTCCAAGTTAGTTCTTAGTGGAGAAAGGCAGCTAAGATCCAGGAAATCCTCAATTCGAGTTAAGATCACTTGAAACACTGTATGAATCCTATATTCTTTACTTAAAGGAGACTGGAGTGGTCAATGTGTGTTATGCAAGGCAGCATACCATTGAAATAGAGAAAGAAACATGTTAGGCAGCTTTGGAAAGCCTTACACTTCAATGAAATGTAGTACTACACTCTATAACACAGTTGAGAGACAAGGTTCCCTACTTGCCTCAGTTCATAACAGTGTGTTGGAAGTTATTTGATAATGTGGGCAAAGCTTATACTTGGACCAGAAGGCAGAATATAGGAAACTACATGAAAACATGATTAATTCAGAGGAAATGACTGTAAACAGATGAGAACTCATTTAGAACAGCTCAAAGAAATTCTCCAAGTCAGTTCTTAGTGTAGAAAAGGTACCTAAGATCCAGAAAATCCTCAATTCGAGTTAAGATCACATGAAACACTGTATGAATCCTATATTCTTTACTTAAAGTAGAATGGAGTGGTAAATGTGTGTTAGACAAGGCAGCATACCAATGAAATAGAGAAAGAAACACGTTCGGCAGCGTTGGAAAGCCTTACAGTTCACGAAAAATGTAGTACTACACTCCATAACACAGTTGAGAGACAATGTTCCCGAGCTGCCTCAGTTCATAACAGTGTGCAGGAAGTTATTTGTATATGTGGGCAAAGCTTATACTTGGACCAGAAGGCAGAATATAGGAAACTACATGAAAACATGAATAATTCAGAGAAAATGACTGTAAACAGATGAGAACTCCTTTAGAACAGCTCAAAGAGATTCTCCAAGTCAGTTCTTAGTATAGAAAAGGTAGCTAAGATCCGGGATATCCTTAATTTGAGTTAAGATCACATGAAACACTGTATGAATCCTATATTCTTTACTAAAAGGAGACTGGAGTGGTAAATGTGTGTTATACAAGGCAGAATACCATTGAAATAGAGAAAGAAACACGTTCGGCAGCTTTGGAAGGTCTTACCCTTCACTGAAATGTACTACTACACACTATAACACAGTTGAGAGACAATGTTCCCTACCTGCCTCAGTTCATAACAGTGTGTAGGAAGTTGTTTGTATATGTGAGCCAAGCTTATACTTGGACCAGAATGCAGAATATAGGAAACTACATGAAAACATGAATAATTCAGAGAAAATGACTGTAAACAGATGTGAACTCGTTTAGAACAGCTCAAAGATATTCTCCAAGTCATTTCTTAGTGTAGAAAAGGTAGCTAATATCAGGGAAATCCTTAATTCGAGTTAAGATCACATGAAACACTGTATGAATCCTATATTCTTTACTTAAGGGAGACTGGAGTGGTAAATGTGTGTTATACAAGGCACAATACCATTGAAATAGAGAAAGAAACACGTTCGGCATCTTTGGAATGCCTTGCACTTCACGGAAATGTAGTACTACACTCTATAACACAGTTGAGAGAAAATGTTCCCAAGCTGCCTCAGTTCATAACAGTGTGTAGGAAGTTGTTTGATAAAGTGAGCAAAGCTTATACTTGGACCAGAAGGCAGAATATAGGAAACTACATGAAAACATTAAAAATTGATAGAAAATGACTGTAAACAGATGAGAACTCATGTAGAACAGCTCAAAGAAATTCTTAAAGTTAGTTCTTAGTGGAGAAAGGCAGCTAAGATCCAGGAAATCCTCAATTCGAGTTAAGATCACTTGAAACACTGTATGAATCCTATATTCTTTACTTAAAGGAGACTGGAGTGGTCAATGTGTGTTATGCAAGGCAGCATACCATTGAAATAGAGAAAGAAACATGTTAGGCAGCTTTGGAAAGCCTTACACTTCAATGAAATGTAGTACTACACTCTATAACACAGTTGAGAGACAAGGTTCCCTACTTGCCTCAGTTCATAACAGTGTGTTGGAAGTTATTTGATAATGTGGGCAAAGCTTATACTTGGACCAGAAGGCAGAATATAGGAAACTACATGAAAACATGATTAATTCAGAGCAAATGACTGTAAACAGATGAGAACTCATTTAGAACAGCTCAAAGAAATTCTCCAAGTCAGTTCTTAGTGTAGAAAAGGTACCTAAGATCCAGAAAATCCTCAATTCGAGTTAAGATCACATGAAACACTGTATGAATCCTATATTCTTTACTTAAAGGAGAATGGAGTGGTAAATGTGTGTTAGACAAGGCAGCATACCAATGAAATAGAGAAAGAAACATGTTCGGCAGCGTTGGAAAGCCTTACAGTTCACGAAAAATGTAGTACTACAGTCCATAACACAGTTGAGAGACAATGTTCCCGAGCTGCCTCAGTTCATAACAGTGTGCAGGAAGTTATTTGTATATGTGGGCAAAGCTTATACTTGGACCAGAAGGCAGAATATAGGAAACTACATGAAAACATGAATAATTCAGAGAAAATGACTGTAACCAGATGAGAAATCGTTTAGAACAGCTCAAAGACATTCTCCAAGTCAGTTCTTTGTGTAGAAAAGGTAGCTAAGATCCGGAAAATCCGTAATTCGAGTTATGATCACATGAAACACTGTATGAATCCTATATTCTTGACTTAAAGGAGACTGGAGTGGTAAATGTGTGTTATACAAGGCAGAATACAATTGAAATAGAGAAAGAAACACGTTCGGCAGCTTTGGAAAGTTTTACACTTCACTGAAATGTACTACTACACTCTATAACACAGTTGAGAGACAATGTTCCCAAGCTGCCTCAGTTCATAACAGTGTGTAGGAAGTTGTTTGATAAAGTGGGCAAACCTTATACTTGGACCAGAAGGCAGAATATAGGAAACTACATGAAAACATGAATAATTCATAGAAAATGACTGTAAACAGATGAGAACTCCTTTAGAACAGCTCAAAGAGATTCTCCAAGTCAGTTCTTCGTGTAGAAAAGGTAGCTAAGATCCTGGATATCCTTAATTTGAGTTAAGATCACATGAAACACTGTATGAATCCTATATTCTTTACTTAAAGGATACTGGAGTTGTAAATGTGTGTTATGCAAGGCAGAATACCATTGAAATAGAGAAAGAAACACGTTCGGCTGCTTTGGAATGCCTTGCACTTCACTGAAATGTAGTACTACACTCTATAACACAGTTGAGAGACAAGGTTCCCTAGCTGCCTCAGTTCATAACAGTGTGTAGGAAGTTGTTTGATAAAGTGGGCAAACCTTATACTTGGACCAGAAGGCAGAATATAGGAAACTACATGAAAACATGAATAATTCATAGAAAATGACTGTGAACAGATGAGAACTCCTTTAGAACAGCTCAAAGAGATTCTCCAAGTCAGTTCTTCGTGTAGAAAAGGTAGCTAAGATCCTGGATATCCTTAATTCGAGTTAAGATCACATGAAACGCTGTATGAATCCTATATTCTTTACTTAAAGGATACTGGAGTTGCAAATGTGTGTTATGCAAGGCAGCATACCATTGAAATAGAGAAAGAAACATGTTAGGCAGCTTTGGAAAGCCTTACACTTCAATGAAATGTAGTACTACACTCTATAACACAGTTGAGAGACAATGTTCCCAAGCTGCCTCAGTTCATAACAGTGTGTAGGAAGTTGTTTGATAAAGTGAGCAAAGCTTATACTTGGACCAGAAGGCAGAATATAGGAAACTACATGAAAACATGAAAAATTGATAGAAAATGACTCTAAACATATGAGAACTCATGTAGAACAGCTCAAAGAAATTCTCCAAGTCAGTTCTTAGTGGAGAAAGGCAGCTAAGATCCAGGAAATCCTCAATTCGAGTTAAGATCACTTGAAACACTGTAGGAATCCTATATTCTTTACTTAAAGGAGACTGGAGTGGTCAATGTGTGTTATGCAAGGCAGCATACCATTGCAATAGAGAAAGAAACATGTTAGGCAGCTTTGGAAAGCCTTACACTTCAATGAAATGTAGTACTACACTCTATAACACAGTTGAGAGACAAGGTTCCCTACTTGCCTCAGTTCATAACAGTGTGTTGGAAGTTATTTGATAATGTGGGCAAAGCTTATACTTGGACCAGAAGGCAGAATAAAGGAAACTACATGAAAACATGATTAATTCAGAGAAAATGACTGTAAACAGATTAGAACTCATTTAGAACAGCTCAAAGAAATTCTCCAAGTCAGTTCTTAGTGTAGAAAAGGTACCTAAGATCCAGAAAATCCTCAATTCGAGTTAAGATCACATGAAACACTGTATGAATCCTTTATTCTTTACTTAAAGGAGAATGGAGTGGTAAATGTGTGTTAGACAAGGCAGCATACCAATGAAATAGAGAAAGAAACACGTTCGGCAGCGTTGGAAAGCTTTACAGTTCACGAAAAATGTAGTACTACACTCCATAACACAGTTGAGAGACAATGTTCCCAAGCTGCCTCAGTTCATGACAGTGTGTAGGAAGTTGTTTGATAAAGTGGGCAAACCTTATACTTGGACCAGAAGGCAGAATATAGGAAACTACATGAAAACATGAATAATTCATAGAAAATGACTGTAAACAGATGAGAACTCCTTTAGAACAGCTCAAAGAGATTCTCCAAGTCAGTTCTTCGTGTAGAAAAGGTAGCTAAGATCCTGGATATCCTTAATTCGAGTTAAGATCACATGAAACACTGTATGAATCCTATATTCTTTACTTAAAGGATACTGGAGTTGTAAATGTGTGTTATGCAAGGCAGAATACCATTGAAATAGAGAAAGAAACACGTTCGGCTGCTTTGGAATGCCTTGCACTTCACTGAAATGTAGTACTACACTCTATAACACAGTTGAGAGACAAGGTTCCCTAGCTGCCTCAGTTCATAACAGTGTGTTGGAAGGTGTTTGATAAAGTGGGCAAAGCTTATACTTGGACCAAAAGGCAGAATATAGGAAACTACATGAAAACATGAATAATTCATAGAAAATGACTGTAAACAGATGAGAACTCATTTAGAACAGCTCAAAGAAATTCTCCAAGTCAGTTCGTAGTGTAGAAAAGGTAGCTAAGATCCGGGATATCCTTAATTCGAGTTAAGATCACATGAAACACTGTATGAATCCTATATTCTTTACTTAAAGGAGACTGGATTGGTAAATGTGTGTTATGCAAGGCAGAATATCATTGAAATAGAGAAAGAAACACGTGCGGCTGCTTTGGAATGCCTTGCACTTCACTGAAATGTAGTACTACACTCTATAACACAGTTGAGAGACAAGGTTCCCTAGCTGCCTCAGTTCATAACAGTGTGTTGGAAGTTGTTTGATAAAGTGGGCAAAGCTTATACTTGGACCAGAAGGCAGAATATAGGAAACTACATGAAAACATAAATAATTCAGAGAAAATGACTGTAACCAGATGAGAACTCGTTTAGAACAGCTCAAAGACATTCTCCAAGTCAGTTCTTTGTGTAGAAAAGGTAGCTAAGATCCGGAAAATCCGTAATTCGAGTTAAGATCACATGAAACACTGTATGAATCCTATATTCTTGACTTAAAGGAGACTGGAGTGGTAAATGTGTGTTATACAAGGCACAATACCAATGAAATAGAGAAAGAAACACGTTTGGCAGCTTTGGAATGCCTTGCACTTCACTGAAATGTAGTACTACACTCTATAACACAGTTGAGAGACAATGTTCCCAAGCTGCCTCAGTTCATAACAGTGTGTAGGAAGTTGTTTGATAAAGTGGGCAAAGCTTATACTTGGACCAGAAGGCAGAATATAGGAAACTACATGAAAACATGAATAATTCAGAGAAAATGACTTTAAACAGATGAGTACTCCTTTAGAACAGCTCAAAGAGTTTCTCCAAGTCAGTTCTTAGTGTAGAAAAGGTAGCTAAGATCCAGGAAATCGTCAATTTGAGTTAAGATCACATGAAACACTATATGAATCCTATATTCTTTACTTAAATGAGACTGGAGTGGAAAATGTGTGTTATACAAGGCAGAATACAATTGAAATAGAGAAAGAAACACGTTCGGCAGCTTTGGAAAGTTTTACACTTCACTGAAATGTACTACTACACTCTATAACACAGTTGAGAGACAATGTTCCCAAGCTGCCTCAGTTCATAACAGTGTGTAGGAAGTTGTTTGATAAAGT
Organism: Pipistrellus hanaki; assembly: GCF_964339955.1. Taxonomy (NCBI): domain Eukaryota; kingdom Metazoa; phylum Chordata; class Mammalia; order Chiroptera; family Vespertilionidae; genus Pipistrellus; species Pipistrellus hanaki. Next base: position 544,980 of record NW_028182287.1, on the reverse strand, counting down.
GGGCAAACCTTATACTTGGACCAGAAGGCAGAATATAGGAAACTACATGAAAACATGAATAATTCATAGAAAATGACTGTAAACAGATGAGAACTCCTTTAGAACAGCTCAAAGAGATTCTCCAAGTCAGTTCTTCGTGTAGAAAAGGTAGCTAAGATCCTGGATATCCTTAATTCGAGTTACGATCACATGAAACACTGTATGAATCCTATATTCTTTACTTAAAGGATACTGGAGTTGTAAATGTGTGTTATGCAAGGCAGAATACCATTGAAATAGAGAAAGAAACACGTTCGGCTGCTTTGGAATGCCTTGCACTTCACTGAAATGTAGTACTACACTCTATAACACAGTTGAGAGACAAGGTTCCCTAGCTGCCTCAGTTCATAACAGTGTGTTGGAAGGTGTTTGATAAAGTGGGCAAAGCTTATACTTGGACCAGAAGGCAGAATATAGGAAACTACATGAAAACATGAATAATTCATAGAAAATGACTGTAAACAGATGAGAACTCATTTAGAACAGCTCAAAGAAATTCTCCAAGTCAGTTCGTAGTGTAGAAAAGGTAGCTAAGATCCGGGATATCCTTAATTCGAGTTAAGATCACATGAAACACTGTATGAATCCTATATTCTTTACTTAAAGGAGACTGGATTGGTAAATGTGTGTTATGCAAGGCAGAATACCATTGAAATAGAGAAAGAAACACGTGCGGCTGCTTTGGAATGCCTTGCACTTCACTGAAATGTAGTACTACACTCTATAACACAGTTGAGAGACAAGGTTCCCTAGCTGCCTCAGTTCATAACAGTGTGTTGGAAGTTGTTTGATAAAGTGGGCAAAGCTTATACTTGGACCAGAAGGCAGAATATAGGAAACTACATGAAAACATGAATAATTCATAGAAAATGACTGTAAACAGATGAGAACTCCTTTAGAACAGCTCAAAGAGATTCTCCAAGTCAGTTCTTCGTGTAGAAAAGGTAGCTAAGATCCTGGATATCCTTAATTCGAGTTAAGATCACATGAAACACTGTATGAATCCTATATTCTTTACTTAAAGGATACTGGAGTTGTAAATGTGTGTTATGCAAGGCAGAATACCATTGAAATAGAGAAAGAAACACGTTCGGCTGCTTTGGAATGCCTTGCACTTCACTGAAATGTAGTACTACACTCTATAACACAGTTGAGAGACAAGGTTCCCTAGCTGCCTCAGTTCATAACAGTGTGTTGGAAGGTGTTTGATAAAGTGGGCAAAGCTTATACTTGGACCAGAAGGCAGAATATAGGAAACTACATGAAAACATGAATAATTCATAGAAAATGACTGTAACCAGATGAGAACTCCTTTAGAACAGCTCAAAGACATTCTCCAAGTCAGTTCTTTGTGTAGAAAAGGTAGCTAAGATCCGGAAAATCCGTAATTCGAGTTAAGATCACATGAAACACTGTATGAATCCTATATTCTTGACTTAAAGGAGACTGGAGTGGTAAATGTGTGTTATACAAGGCACAATACCATTGAAATAGAGAAAGAAACACGTTTGGCAGCTTTGGAATGCCTTGCACTTCACTGAAATGTAGTACTACACTCTATAACACAGTTGAGAGTCAATGTTCCCAAGCTGCCTCAGTTCATAACAGTGTGTAGGAAGTTGTTTGATAAAGTGGGCAAAGCTTATACTTGGACCAGAAGGCAGAATATAGGAAACTACATGAAAACATGGATAATTCAGAGAAAATGACTGTAAACTGATGAGAACTGGTTTAGAACAGCTCAAAGAGTTTCTCCAAGTCAGTTCTTAGTGTAGAAAAGGTAGCTAAGATCCAGGAAATCCTCAATTTGAGTTAAGATCACATGAAACACTGTATGAATCCTATATTCTTTACTTAAAGGAGACTGGAGTGGTAAATGTGTGTTATACAAGGCACAATACCATTGAAATAGAGAAAGAAACACGTTCGGCAGCTTTGGAAAGTCTTACACTTCACTGAAATGTACTACTACACTCTATAACACAGTTGAGAGACAATGTTCCCAAGATGCCTCAGTTCATAACAGTGTGCAGGAAGTTGTTTGATAAAGTGGGCAAAGCTTATACTTGGACCAGAAGGCAGAATATAGGAAACTACATGAAAACATGAATAATTGATAGAAAATGACTGTAAACAGATCAGAACTCATTTAGAACAGCTCAAAGAAATTCTCCAAGTCAGTTCTTAGTGCAGAAAAGGCAGCTAAGATCCAGGAAATCCTCAATTCGAGTTAAGATCACATGAAACACTGTATGAATACTATATTCTTTACTTAAAGGAGACTGGAGTGGTCAATGTGTGTTAGACAAGGCACCATACCATTGAAATAGAGAAAGAAACATGTTAGGCAGCTTTGGAAAGCCTTACACTTCAATGAAATGTAGTACTACACTCTATAACACAGTTGAGAGACAATATTCCCAAACTGCCACAGTTCATAACAGTGTGTAGGAAGTTGTTTGATAAAGTGGGCAAAGATTATACTTCGACCAGAAGGCAGAATATAGGAAACTACATGAGAACATGAATAATTCAGAGAAAATGACTGTAAACAAATGAGAACTCGTTTAGAACAGCTCAAAGAGATTCTCCAAGTCAGTTCTTAGTGTAGAAAAGGTAGCTAAGATCCGGGATATCCTTAATTCCAGTTAAGATCACATGAAACACTGTATGAATCCTATATTCTTTACTTAAAGGAGACTAGAGTGGTAAATGTGTGTTATACAAGGCAGAATACCATTGAAATAGAGAAAGAAACACGTTCGGCAGCTTTGGAAAGTCTTACACTTCACTGAAATGTACTACTACACACTATAACACAGTTGAAAGAGAATGTTCCCGAGCTGCCTCAGTTCATAACAGTGTGTAGGAAGTTGTTTGTATATGTGAGCAATGCTTATACTTGGACCAGAATGCAGAATATAGGAAACAACATCAAAATATGAATAATTTAGAGAAAATGACTGTAAACAGATGAGAACTCCTTTAAAAAGCTCAAAGAGATTCTCCAAGTCAGTTCTTAGTGTAGAAATGGTAGCTAAGATCCAGTAAATCCGTAATTCGAGTTAAGATCACATGAAACACTGTATGAATCCTATATTCTTAACTTAAAGGAGACTGGAGTGGTAAATGTGTGTTATACAAGGCACAATACCATTGAAATAGAGAAAGAAACACGTTCGGCAGCTTTGGAATCCCTTGTACTTCACTGAAATGTAGTACTACACTCTATAACACAGTTTAGAGACAATGTTCCTTAGCTGCCTCAGTTCATAACAGTGTGTAGGAAGTTGTTTGATAAAGTGGGCAAAGCTTATACTTGGACCAGAAGGCAGAATATAGGAAACTACATGAAAGCATGATTAATTCAGAGAAAATGACTGTAAACAGATGAGAACTCATTTAGAACAGCTCATAGAAATTCTCCAAGTCAGTTCTTAGTGTAGAAAAGGTACCTAAGATCAGGGAAATCCTTAATTCGAGTTAAGATCACATGAAACACTGTATGAATCCTATATTCTTTACTTAAAGGAGAATGGACTGGTAAATGTGTGTTAGACAAGGCAGCATACCATTGAAATAGAGAAAGAAACACGTTCGGCAGCCTTGGAAAGCCTTACAGTTCACGAAAAATGTAGTACTACACTCCATAACACAGTTGAGAGACAATGTTCCCGAGCTGCCTCAGTTCATAACAGTGTGCAGGAAGTTATTTGTATATGTGGGCAAAGTTTATACTTGGACCAGAATGCAGAATATAGGAAACTACATGAAAACATGAATAATTCAGAGAAAATGACTATAAACAGATGAGAACTCCTTTAGAACAGCTCAAAGAGATTCTCCAAGTCAGTTCTTAGTATAGAAAAGGTAGCTAAGATCCGGGATATCCTTAATTCGAGATAAGAACACTTGATACACCGTATGAATCCTATATTCTTTACTAAAAGGAGACTGGAGTGGTAAATGTGTGTTATACAAGGCAGAATACCATTGAAATAGAGAAAGAAACACGTTCGGCAGCTTTGGAAGCTCTTACACTTCACTGAAATGTACTACTACACACTATAACACAGTTGAGAGACAATGTTCCCGAGCTGCCTCAGTTCATAACAGTGTGTAGGAAGTTGTTTGTATATGTGAGCAAAGCTTATACTTGGACCACAATGCAGAATATAGGAAACTACATAAAAACATGAATAATTTAGAGAAAATGACTGTAAACAGATGTGAACTCGTTTAGAACAGCTCAAAGAGTTTCTCCAAGTCAGTTCTTAGTGTAGAAAAGGTAGCTAAGATCCGGGAAATCCTCAATTTGAGTTAAGATCACATGAAACACTGTATGAATCCTATATTCTTTTCTTAAAGGAGACTGGAGTGGTAAATGTGTGTTATACAAGGCACAATACCATTGAAATAGAGAAAGAAACACGTTCGGCAGCTTTGGAAAGTCTTACACTTCACTGAAATGTACTACTACACTCTATAACACAGTTGAGAGACAATGTTCCCAAGATGCCTCAGTTCATAACAGTGTGCAGGAAGTTGTTTGATAAAGTGGGCAAAGCTTATACTTGGACCAGAAGGCAGAATATAGGAAACTACATGAAAACATGAATAATTGATAGAAAATGACTGTAAACAGATGAGAACTCATTTAGAACAGCTCAAAGAAATTCTCCAAGTCAGTTCTTAGTGGAGAAAAGGCAGCTAAGATCGAGGAAATCCTCAATTTGAGTTAAGATCACATGAAACACTGTATGAATCCTATATTCTTTACTTAAAGGAGACTGGAGTGGTCAATGTGTGTTAGACAAGGCACCATACCATTGAAATAGAGAAAGAAACATGTTAGGCAGCTTTGGAAAGCCTTACACTTCAATGAAATGTACTACTATACTCTATAACACAGTTGAGAGACAATGTTCCCAAGCTGCCTCAGTTCATAACAGTGTGTAGGAAGTTGTTTGTATATGTGAGCAAAGCTTATACTTGGACCAGAATGCAGAATATAGAAAACAACATCAAAATATGAATAATTTAGAGAAAATGACTGTAAACAGATGAGAACTCCTTTAGAACAGCTCAAAGAAATTCTCCAAGTCAGTTCGTAGTGTAGAAAAGGTAGCTAAGATCCGGGATATCCATAATTCGAGTTAAGATCACATGAAACACTGTATGAATCCTATATTCTTTACTTAAAGTAGACTGGATTGGTAAATGTGTGTTATGCAAGGCAGAATACCATTGAAATAGAGAAAGAAACACGTGCGGCTGCTTTGGAATGCCTTGCACTTCACTGAAATGTAGTACTACACTCTATAACACAGTTGAGAGACAAGGTTCCCTAGCTGCCTCAGTTCATAACAGTGTGTTGGAAGTTGTTTGATAAAGTGGGCAAACCTTATACTTGGACCAGAAGGCAGAATATAGGAAACTACATGAAAACATGAATAATTCAGAGAAAATGACTGTAACCAGATGAGAACTCGTTTAGAACAGCTCAAAGACATTCTCCAAGTCAGTTCTTTGTGTAGAAAAGGTAGCTAAGATCCGGAAAATCCGTAATTCGAGTTAAGATCACATGAAACACTGTATGAATCCTATATTCTTGACTTAAAGGAGACTGGAGTGGTAAATGTGTGTTATACAAGGCACAATACCAATGAAATAGAGAAAGAAACACGTTCGGCAGCTTTGGAATGCCTTGCACTTCACTGAAATGTAGTACTACACTCTATAACACAGTTGAGAGACAATGTTCCCAGGCTGCCTCCGTTCATAACAGTGTGTAGGAAGTTGTTTGATAAAGTGGGCAAAGCTTATACTTGGACCAGAAGGCAGAATATAGTAAACTACATGAAAACATGAATAATTCAGAGAAAATGACTTTAAACAGAGGAGTACTCCTTTAGAACAGCTCAAAGAGTTTCTCCAAGTCAGTTCTTAGTGTAGAAAAGGTAGCTAAGATCCAGGAAATCGTCAATTTGAGTTAAGATCACATGAAACACTGTATGAATCCTATATTCTTTACTTAAAGGAGACTGGAGTGGTAAATGTGTGTTATACAAGGCAGAATACCATTGAAATAGAGAAAGAAACACGTTTGGCAGCTTTGGAAAGTTTTACACTTCACTGAAATGTACTACTACACTCTATAACACAGTTGAGAGACAATGTTCCCAAGCTGCCTCAGTTCATAACAGTGTGTAGGAAGTTGTTTGATAAAGTGGGCAAACCTTATACTTGGACCAGAAGGCAGAATATAGGAAACTACATGAAAACATGAATAATTCAGAGAAAATGACTGTAAACAGATGAGAACTCCTTTAGAACAGCTCAAAGAGATTCTCCAAGTCAGTTCTTCGTGTAGAAAAGGTAGCTAAGATCCTGGATATCCTTAATTCGAGTTAAGATCACATGAAACACTGTATGAATCCTATATTCTTTACTTAAAGGATACTGGAGTTGTAAATGTGTGTTATGCAAGGCAGAATACCATTGAAATAGAGAAAGAAACACGTTCGGCTGCTTTGGAAGGTCTTACACTTCACTGAAATGTACTACTACACACTATAACACAGTTGAGAGACAAGGTTCCCAAGCTGCCTCAGTTCATAACAGTGTGCAGGAAGTTATTTGTATATGTGGGCAAAGCTTATACTTGGACCAGAAGGCAGAATATAGGAAACTACATGAAAACATGAATAATTGATAGAAAATGACTGTAAACAGATGAGAACTCATTTAGAACAGCTCAAAGAAATTCTCCAAGTCAGTTCTTAGTGCAGAAAAGGCAGCTAAGATCCAGGAAATCCTCAATTCGAGTTAAGATCACATGAAACACTGTATGAATCCTATATTCTTTACTTAAAGGAGACTGGAGTGGTCAATGTGTGTTAGACAAGGCACCATACCATTGAAATAGAGAAAGAAACATGTTAGGCAGCTTTGGAAAGCCTTACACTTCAATGAAATGTAGTACTACACTCTATAACACAGTTGAGAGACAATATTCCCAAACTGCCACAGTTCATAACAGTGTGTAGGAAGTTGTTTGATAAAGTGGGCAAAGATTATACTTCGACCAGAAGGCAGAATATAGGAAACTACATGAGAACATGAATAATTCAGAGAAAATGACTGTAAACAAATGAGAACTCATTTAGAACAGCTCAAAGAGATTCTCCAAGACAGTTCTTAGTGTAGAAAAGGTAGCTAAGATCCGGGATATCCTTAATTCCAGTTAAGATCACATGAAACACTGTATGAATCCTATATTCTTTACTTAAAGGAGACTAGAGTGGTAAATGTGTGTTATACAAGGCAGAATACCATTGAAATAGAGAAAGAAACACGTTCGGCAGCTTTGGAAAGTCTTACACTTCACTGAAATGTACTACTACACACTATAACACAGTTGAGAGAGAATGTTCCCGAGCTGCCTCAGTTCATAACAGTATGTAGGAAGTTGTTTGTATATGTGAGCAATGCTTATACTTGGACCAGAATGCAGAATATAGGAAACAACATCAAAATATGAATAATTTAGAGAAAATGACTGTAAACAGATGAGAACTCCTTTAGAACAGCTCAAAGAGATTCTCCAAGTCAGTTCTTAGTGTAGAAATGGTAGCTAAGATCCGGTAAATCCGTAATTCGAGTTAAGATCACATGAAACACTGTATGAATCCTATATTCTTAACTTAAAGGAGACTGGAGTGGTAAATGTGTGTTATACAAGGCACAATACCATTGAAATAGAGAAAGAAACACGTTCGGCAGCTTTGGAATGCCTTGTACTTCACTGAAATGTAGTACTACACTCTATAACACAGTTGAGAGACAATGTTCCTTAGCTGCCTCAGTTCATAACAGTGTGTAGGAAGTTGTTTGATAAAGTGGGCAAAGCTTATACTTGGACCAGAAGGCAGAATATAGGAAACTACATGAAAGCATGATTAATTCAGAGAAAATGACTGTAAACAGATGAGAACTCATTTAGAACAGCTCAAAGAAATTCTCCAAGTCAGTTCTTAGTGTAGAAAAGTTACCTAAGATCAGGGAAATCCTTAATTCGAGTTAAGATCACATGAAACACTGTATGAATCCTATATTCTTTACTAAAAGGAGACTGGAGTGGTAAATGTGTGTTATACAAGGCAGAATACCATTGAAATAGAGAAAGAAACACGTTCGGCAGCTTTGGAAGCTCTTACACTTCACTGAAATGTACTACTACACACTATAACACAGTTGAGAGACAATGTTCCCGAGCTGCCTCAGTTCATAACAGTGTGTAGGAAGTTGTTTGTATATGTGAGCAAAGCTTATACTTGGACCAGAATGCAGAATATAGGAAACTACATAAAAACATGAATAATTTAGAGAAAATGACTGTAAACAGATGTGAACTCGTTTAGAACAGCTCAAAGAGTTTCTCCAAGTCAGTTCTTAGTGTAGAAAAGGTAGCTAAGATCCGGGAAATCCTCAATTTGAGTTAAGATCACATGAAACACTGTATGAATCCTATATTCTTTACTTAAAGGAGACTGGAGTGGTAAATGTGTGTTATACAAGGCACAATACCATTGAAATAGAGAAAGAAACACGTTCGGCAGCTTTGGAAAGTCTTACACTTCACTGAAATGTACTACTACACTCTATAACACAGTTGAGAGACAATGTTCCCAAGATGCCTCAGTTCATAACAGTGTGCAGGAAGTTGTTTGATAAAGTGGGCAAAGCTTATACTTGGACCAGAAGGCAGAATATAGGAAACTACATGAAAACATGAATAATTGATAGAAAATGACTGTAAACTGATGAGAACTCATTTAGAACAGCTCAAAGAAATTCTCCAAGTCAGTTCTTAGTGGAGAAAAGGCAGCTAAGATCGAGGAAATCCTCAATTCGAGTTAAGATCACATGAAACACTGTATGAATCCTATATTCTTTACTTAAAGGAGACTGGAGTGGTAAATGTGTGTTAGACAAGGCACCATACCATTGAAATAGAGAAAGAAACATGTTAGGCAGCTTTGGAAAGCCTTACACTTCAATGAAATGTACTACTATTCTCTATAACACAGTTGAGAGACAATGTTCCCAAGCTGCCTCAGTTCATAACAGTGTGTAGGAAGTTGTTTGTATATGTGAGCAAAGCTTATACTTGGACCAGAATGCAGAATATAGGAAACAACATCAAAATATGAATAATTTAGAGAAAATGACTGTAAACAGATGAGAACTCCTTTAGAACGGCTCAAAGAGATTCTCCAAGTCAGTTCTTAGTGTAGAAATGGTAGCTAAGATCCGGAAAATCCGTAATTCGAGTTAAGATCACATGAAACACTGTATGAATCCTATATTCTTAACTTAAAGGAGACTGGAGTGGTAAATGTGTGTTATACAAGGCACAATACCATTGAAATAGAGAAAGAAACACGTTCGGCAGCTTTGGAATGCCTTGTACTTCACTGAAATGTAGTACTACACTCTATAACACAGTTGAGAGAAAATGTTCCTTAGCTGCCTCAGTTCATAACAGTGTGTAGGAAGTTGTTTGATAATGTGGGCAAAGCTTATACTTGGACCAGAAGGCAGAATATAGGAAACTACATGAAAACATGAATAATTCAGGGAAAATGACTGTAAACAGATGTGAACTCGTTTAGAACAGCTCAAAGATATTCTCCAAGTCAGTTCTTAGTGTAGAAAAGGTAGCTAAGATCCTGGAAATCCTTAATTCGAGTTAAGATCACATGAAACACTGTATGAATCCTATATTCTTTACTAAAAGGAGACTGGAGTGGTAAATGTGTGTTATACAAGGCACAATACCATTGAAATAGAGAAAGAAACACGTTCGGCATCTTTGGAATGCCTTGCACTTCACTGAAATGTAGTACTACACTCTATAACACAGTTGAGAGACAATGTTCCCAAGCTGCCTCAGTTCATAACAGTGTGTAGGAAGTTGTTTGATAAAGTGAGCAAAGCTTATACTTGGACCAGAAGGCAGAATATAGGAAACTACATGAAAAAATGAAAAATTGATAGAAAATGACTGTAAACAGATGAGAACTCATGTAGAACAGCTCAAAGAAATTCTCCAAGTCAGTTCTTAGTGGAGAAAATGCAGCTAAGATCCAGGAAATCCTCAATTCGAGTTAAGATCACATGAAACACTGTATGAATCCTATATTCTTTACTTAAAGGAGACTGGAGTGGTAAATGTGTGTTATACAAGGCACAATACCATTGAAATAGAGAAAGAAACACGTTCGGCAGCTTTGGAAAGTCTTACACTTCACTGAAATGTACTACTACACTCTATAACACAGTTGAGAGACAATGTTCCCAAGATGCCTCAGTTCATAACAGTGTGCAGGAAGTTGTTTGATAAAGTGGGCAAAGCTTATACTTGGACCAGAAGGCAGAATATAGGAAACTACATGAAAACATGAATAATTGATAGAAAATGACTGTAAACAGATGAGAACTCATTTAGAACAGCTCAAAGAAATTCTCCAAGTCAGTTCTTAGTGGAGAAAAGGCAGCTAAGATCGAGGAAATCCTCAATTCGAGTTAAGATCACATGAAACACTGTATGAATCCTATATTCTTTACTTAAAGGAGACTGGAGTGGTAAATGTGTGTTAGACAAGGCACCATACCATTGAAATAGAGAAAGAAACATGTTAGGCAGCTTTGGAAAGCCTTACACTTCAATGAAATGTACTACTATACTCTATAACACAGTTGAGAGACAATGTTCCCAAGCTGCCTCAGTTCATAACAGTGTGTAGGAAGTTGTTTGTATATGTGAGCAAAGCTTATACTTGGACCAGAATGCAGAATATAGGAAACAACATCAAAATATGAATAATTTAGAGAAAATGACTGTAAACAGATGAGAACTCCTTTAGAACAGCTCAAAGAGATTCTCCAAGTCAGTTCTTAGTGTAGAAATGGTAGCTAAGACCCGGAAAATCCGTAATTCGAGTTAAGATCACATGAAACACTGTATGAATCCTATATTCTTAACTTAAAGGAGACTGGAGTGGTAAATGTGTGTTATACAAGGCACAATACCATTGAAATAGAGAAAGAAACACGTTCGGCAGCTTTGGAATGCCTTGTACTTCACTGAAATGTAGTACTACACTCTATAACACAGTTGAGAGAAAATGTTCCTTAGCTGCCTCAGTTCATAACAGTGTGTAGGAAGTTGTTTGATAATGTGGGCAAAGCTTATACTTGGACCAGAAGGCAGAATATAGGAAACTACATGAAAACATGAATAATTCAGGGAAAATGACTGTAAACAGATGTGAACTCGTATAGAACAGCTCAAAGATATTCTCCAAGTCAGTTCTTAGTGTAGAAAAGGTAGCTAAGATCCTGGAAATCCTTAATTCGAGTTAAGATCACATGAAACACTGTATGAATCCTATATTCTTTACTAAAAGGAGACTGGAGTGGTAAATGTGTGTTATACAAGGCACAATACCATTGAAATAGAGAAAGAAACACGTTCGGCATCTTTGGAATGCCTTGCACTTCACTGAAATGTAGTACTACACTCTATAACACAGTTGAGAGACAATGTTCCCAAGCTGCCTCAGTTCATAACAGTGTGTAGGAAGTTGTTTGATAAAGTGAGCAAAGCTTATACTTGGACCAGAAGGCAGAATATAGGAAACTACATGAAAAAATGAAAAATTGATAGAAAATGACTGTAAACAGATGAGAACTCATGTAGAACAGCTCAAAGAAATTCTCCAAGTCAGTTCTTAGTGGAGAAAATGCAGCTAAGATCCAGGAAATCCTCAATTCGAGTTAAGATCACATGAAACACTGTATGAATCCTATATTCTTTACTTAAAGGAGACTGGAGTGGTAAATGTGTGTTATACAAGGCACAATACCATTGAAATAGAGAAAGAAACACGTTCGGCAGCTTTGGAAAGTCTTACACTTCACTGAAATGTACTACTACACTCTATAACACAGTTGAGAGACAATGTTCCCAAGATGCCTCAGTTCATAACAGTGTGCAGGAAGTTGTTTGATAAAGTGGGCAAAGCTTATACTTAGACCAGAAGGCAGAATATAGGAAACTACATGAAAACATGAATAATTGATAGAAAATGACTGTAAACAGATGAGAACTCATTTAGAACAGCTCAAAGAAATTCTCCAAGTCAGTTCTTAGTGGAGAAAAGGCAGCTAAGATCCAGGAAATCCTCAATTCGAGTTAAGATCACATGAAACACTGTATGAATCCTATATTCTTTACTTAAAGGAGACTGGAGTGGTAAATGTGTGTTAGACAAGGCACCATACCATTGAAATAGAGAAAGAAACATGTTAGGCAGCTTTGGAAAGCCTTACACTTCAATGAAATGTACTACTATACTCTATAACACAGTTGAGAGACAATGTTCCCAAGCTGCCTCAGTTCATAACAGTGTGTAGGAAGTTGTTTGTATATGTGAGCAAAGCTTATACTTGGACCAGAATGCAGAATATAGGAAACAACATCAAAATATGAATAATTTAGAGAAAATGACTGTAAACAGATGAGAACTCCTTTAGAACAGCTCAAAGAGATTCTCCAAGTCAGTTCTTAGTGTAGAAATGGTAGCTAAGATCCGGAAAATCCGTAATTCGAGTTAAGATCACATGAAACACTGTATGAATCCTATATTCTTAACTTAAAGGAGACTGGAGTGGTAAATGTGTGTTATACAAGGCAGAATACCATTGAAATAGAGAAAGAAACACGTTCGGCAGCTTTGGAAGCTCATACACTTCACTGAAATGTACTACTACACACTATAACACAGTTGAGAGACAATGTTCCCGAGCTGCCTCAGTTCATAACAGTGTGTAGGAAGTTGTTTGTATATGTGAGCAAAGCTTATACATGGACCAGAATGCAGAATATAGGAAACTACATGAAAACATGAATAATTTAGAGAAAATGAATGTAAACAGATGTGAACTCATTTAGAACAGCTCAAAGATATTCTCCAAGTCAGTTCTTACTGTAGAAAAGGTAGCTAAGATCCGGGAAATCTTTAATTCGAGTTAAGATCACATGAAACACTGTATGAATCCTATATTCTTAACTTAAAGGAGACTGGAGTGGTAAATGTGTGTTATACAAGGCAGAATACCATTGAAATAGAGAAAGAAACACGTTCGGCAGCTTTGGAAGCTCATACACTTCACTGAAATGTACTACTACACACTATAACACAGTTGAGAGACAATGTTCCCGAGCTGCCTCAGTTCATAACAGTGTGTAGGAAGTTGTTTGTATATGTGAGCAAAGCTTATACATGGACCAGAATGCAGAATATAGGAAACTACATGAAAACATGAATAATTCATAGAAAATGACTGTAAACAGATGAGAACTCATTTAGAACAGCTCAAAGAAATTCTCCAAGTCAGTTCGTAGTGTGGAAAAGGTAGCTAAGATCCGGGATATCCTTAATTCGAGTTAAGATCACATGAAACACTGTATGAATCCTATATTCTTTACTTAAAGGAGACTGGATTGGTAAATGTGTGTTATGCAAGGCAGAATACCATTGAAATAGAGAAAGAAACAGGTGCGGCTGCTTTGGAATGCCTTGCACTTCACTGAAATGTAGTACTACACTCTATAACACAGTTGAGAGACAAGGTTCCGTAGCTGCCTCAGTTCATAACAGTGTGTTGGAAGTTGTTTGATAAAGTGGGCAAAGCTTATACTTGGACCAGAAGGCAGAATATAGGAAACCACATGAAAACATGAATAATTCAGAGAAAATGACTGTAACCAGATGAGAACTCGTTTAGAACAGCTCAAAGACAATCTCCAAGTCAGTTCTTTGTGTAGAACAGGTAGCTAAGATCCAGAAAATCCGTAATTCGAGTTAAGATCACATGAAACACTGTATGAATCCTATATTCTTGACTTAAAGGAGACTGGAGTGGTAAATGTGTGTTATACAAGGCACAATACCATTGAAATAGAGAAAGAAACACGTTTGGCAGCTTTGGAATGCCTTGCACTTCACTGAAATGTAGCACTACACTCTATAACACAGTTGAGAGACAATGTTCCCAAGCTGCCTCAGTTCATAACAGTGTGTTGGAAGTTGTTTGATAAAGCGGGCAAAGCTTATACTTGGACCAGAAGGCAGAATATAGGAAACTACATGAAAACATGGATAATTCAGAGAAAATGACTGTAAACAGATGAGAACTGGTTTAGAACAGCTCAAAGAGTTTCTCCAAGTCAGTTCTTAGTGTAGAAAAGGTAGCTAAGATCCAGGAAATCCTCAATTTGAGTTAAGATCACATGAAACACCGTATGAATCCTATATTCTTTACTTAAAGGAGACTGGAGTGGTAAATGTGTGTTATACAAGGCACAATACCATTGAAATAGAGAAAGAAACACGTTCGGCAGCTTTGGAAAGTCTTACACTTCACTGAAATGTACTACTACACTCTATAACACAGTTGAGAGACAATGTTCCCAAGATGCCTCAGTTCATAACAGTGTGCAGGAAGTTGTTTGATAAAGTGGGCAAAGCTTATACTTGGACCAGAAGGCAGAATATAGGAAACTACATGAAAACATGAATAATTGATAGAAAATGACTGTAAACAGATGAGAACTCATTTAGAACAGCTCAAAGAAATTGTCCAAGTCAGTTCTTAGTGGAGAAAAGGCAGCTAAGATCCAGGAAATCCTCAATTCGAGTTAAGATCACATGAAACACTGTATGAATCCTATATTCTTTACTTAAAGGAGACTGGAGTGGTAAATGTGTGTTATACAAGGCACAATACCATTGAAATAGAGAAAGAAACACGTTCGGCATCTTTGGAATGCCTTGCACTTCACTGAAATGTAGTACTACACTCTATAACACAGTTGAGAGACAATGTTCCCAAGCTGCCTCAGTTCATAACAGTGTGTAGGAAGTTGTTTGATAAAGTGAGCAAAGCTTATACTTGGACCAGAAGGCAGAATATAGAAAACTACATGAAAAAATGAAAAATTGATAGAAAATGACTGTAAACAGATGAGAACTCATGTAGAACAGCTCAAAGAAATTCTCCAAGTCAGTTCTTAGTGGAGAAAATGCAGCTAAGATCCAGGAAATCCTCAATTCGAGTTAAGATCACATGAAACACTGTATGAATCCTATATTCTTTACTTAAAGGAGACTGGAGTGGTCAATGTGTGTTATGCAAGGCAGCATACCATTGAAATAGAGAAAGAAACATGTTAGGAAGCTTTGGAAAGCCTTACACTTCAATGAAATGTAGTACTACACTCTATAACACAGTTGAGAGACAAGGTTCCCTAGCTGCCTCAGTTCATAACAGTGTGTTGGAAGTTATTTGATAATGTGGGCAAAGCTTATACTTGGACCAGAAGGCAGAATATAGGAAACTACATGAAAGCATGATTAATTCAGAGAAAATGACTGTAAACAGATGAGAACTCATTTAGAACAGCTCAAAGAAATTCTCCAAGTCAGTTCTTAGTGTAGAAAAGGTACCTAAGATCCAGAAAATCCTCAATTCGAGTTAAGATCACATGAAACACTGTATGAATCCTATATTCTTTACTTAAAGGAGAATGGACTGGTAAATGTGTGTTAGACAAGGCAGCATACCATTGAAATAGATAAAGAAACACGTTCGGCAGCCTTGGAAAGCCTTACAGTTCATGAAAAATGTAGTACTACACTCCATAACACAGTTGAGAGACAATGTTCCTGAGCTGCCTCAGTTCATAACAGTGTGCAGGAAGTTATTTGTATATGTGGGCAAAGCTTATACTTGGACCAGAATGCAGAATATAGGAAACTACATGAAAACATGAATAATTCAGAGAAAATGACTATAAACAGATGAGAACTCCTTTAGAACAGCTCAAAGAGATTCTCCAAGTCAGTTCTTAGTATATAAAAGGTAGCTAAGATCCGGGATATCCTTAATTCGAGTTAAGATCACTTGATACACCGTATGAATCCTATATTCTTTACTAAAAGGAGACTGGAGTGGTAAATGTGTGTTATACAAGGCAGAATACCATTGAAATAGAGAAAGAAACACGTTCGGCAGCTTTGGAAGCTCATACACTTCACTGAAATGTACTACTACACACTATAACACAGTTGAGAGACAATGTTGCCAAGATGCCTCAGTTCATAACAGTGTGTTGGAAGTTGTTTGATAAAGTGGGCAAAGCTTATACTTGGACCAGAAGGCAGAATATAGGAAACTACATGAAAACATGAATAATTCATAGAAAATGACTGTAAACAGATGAGAACTCATTTAGAACAGCTCAAAGAAATTCTCCAAGTCAGTTCGTAGTGTAGAAAAGGTAGCTAAGATCCGGGATATCCTTAATTCGAGTTAAGATCACATGAAACACTGTATGAATCCTATATTCTTTACTTAAAGGAGACTGGATTGGTAAATGTGTGTTATGCAAGGCAGAATACCATTGAAATAGAGAAAGAAACAGGTGCGGCTGCTTTGGAATGCCTTGCACTTCACTGAAATGTAGTACTACACTCTATAACACAGTTGAGAGACAAGGTTCTGTAGCTGCCTCAGTTCATAACAGTGTGTTGGAAGTTGTTTGATAAAGTTTGCAAAGCTTATACTTGGACCAGAAGGCAGAATATAGGAAACTACATGAAAACATGAATAATTCAGAGAAAATGACTGTAACCAGATGAGAACTCGTTTAGAACAGCTCAAAGAAATTCTCCAAGTCAGTTCGTAGTGTAGAAAAGGTAGCTAAGATCCGGAAAATCCTTAATTCGAGTTAAGATCACATGAAACACTGTATGAATCCTATATTCTTTACTTAAAGGAGACTGGATTGGTAAATGTGTGTTATGCAAGGCAGAATACCATTGAAATAGAGAAAGAAACAGGTGCGGCTGCTTTGGAATGCCTTGCACTTCACTGAAATGTAGTACTACACTCTATAACACATTTGAGAGACAAGGTTCCCTAGCTGCCTCAGTTCATAACAGTGTGTTGGAAGTTGTTTGATAAAGTGGGCAAAGCTTATACTTGGACCAGAAGGCAGAATATAGGAAACTACATGAAAACATGAATAATCCAGAGAAAATGACTGTAACCAGATGAGAACTCGTTTAGAACAGCTCAAAGACATTCTCCAAGTCAGTTCTTTGTGTAGAAAAGGTAGCTAAGATCCGGAAAATCCGTAATTCGAGTTAAGATCACATGAAACACTGTATGAATCCTATACTCTTGACTTAAAGGAGACTGGAGTGGTAAATTTGTGTTGTACAAGGCACAATACCATTGAAATGGAGAAAGAAACACGTTTGGCAGCTTTGGAATGCCTTGCACTTCACTGAAATGTAGTACTACACTCTATAACAGAGTTGAGAGACAATGTTCCCAAGATGCCTCAGTTCATAACAGTGTGCAGGAAGTTGTTTGATAAAGTGGGCAAAGCTTATACTTGGACCAGAAGGCAGAATATAGGAAACTACATGAAAACATGAATAATTGATAGAAAATGACTGTAAACAGATGAGAACTCATTTAGAACAGCTCAAAGAAATTCTCCAAGTCAGTTCTTAGTGGAGAAAAGGCAGCTAAGATCCAGGAAATCCTCAATTCGAGTTAAGATCACATGAAACACTGTATGAATCCTATATTCTTTACTTAAAGGAGACTGGAGTGGTAAATGTGTGTTAGACAAGGCACCATACCATTGAAATAGAGAAAGAAACATGTTAGGCAGCTTTGGAAAGCCTTACACTTCAATGAAATGTAGTACTACACTCTATAACACAGTTGAGAGACAATATTCCCAAACTGCCACAGTTCATAACAGTGTGTAGGAAGTTGTTTGATAAAGTGGGCAAAGATTATACTTCGACCAGAAGGCAGAATATAAGAAACTACATGAGAACATGAATAATTCAGAGAAAATGACTGTAAACAAATGAGAACTCGTTTAGAAGAGCTCAAAGTGATTCTCCAAGTCAGTTCTTAGTGTAGAAAAGGTAGCTAAGATCCGGGATATCCTTAATTCCAGTTAAGATCACATGAAACACTGTATGAATCCTATATTCTTTACTTAAAGGAGACTAGAGTGGTAAATGTGTGTTATACAAGGCAGAATGCCATTGAAATAGAGAAAGAAACACGTTCGGCAGCTTTGGAAAGTCTTACACTTCACTGAAATGTACTACTACACACTATAACACAGTTGAGAGAGAATGTTCCCGAGCTGCCTCAGTTCATAACAGTGTGTAGGAAGTTGTTTGTATATGTGAGCAAAGCTTATACTTGGACCAGAATGCAGAATATAGGAAACTACATCAAAACATGAATAATTCATAGAAAATGACTGTAAACAGATGAGAACTCCTTTAGAACAGCTCAAAGAGATTCTCCAAGTCAGTTCTTCGTGTAGAAAAGGTAGCTAAGATCCTGGATATCCTTAATTCGAGTTAAGATCACATGAAACACTGTATGAATCCTATATTCTTTACTTAAAGGATACTGGAGTGGTAAATGTGTGTTATACAAGGCACAATACCATTGAAATAGAGAAAGAAACACGTTCGGCATCTTTGGAATGCCTTGCACTTCACTGAAATGTAGTACTACACTCTATAACACAGTTGAGAGACAATGTTCCCAAGCTGCCTCAGTTCATAACAGTGTGTAGGAAGTTGTTTGATAAAGTGAGCAAAGCTTATACTTGGACCAGAAGGCAGAATATAGGAAACTACATGAAAAAATGAAAAATTGATAGAAAATGACTGTAAACAGATGAGAACTCATGTAGAATAGCTCAAAGAAATTCTCCAAGTCAGTTCTTAGTGGAGAAAAATGCAGCTAAGATCCAGGAAATCCTCAATTCGAGTTAAGATCACATGAAACACTGTATGAATCCTATATTCTTTACTTAAAGGAGACTGGAGTGGTCAATGTGTGTTATGCAAGGCAGCATACCATTGAAATAGAGAAAGAAACATGTTAGGCAGCTTTGGAAAGCCTTACACTTCAATGAAATGTAGTACTACACTCTATAACACAGTTGAGAGACAAGGTTCCCTAGCTGCCTCAGTTCATAACAGTGTGTTGGAAGTTATTTGATAATGTGGGCAAAGCTTATACTTGGACCAGAAGGCAGAATATGGGAAACTACATGAAAGCATGATTAATTCAGAGAAAATGTCTGTAAACAGATGAGAACTCATTTAGAACAACTCAAAGAAATTCTCCAAGTCAGTTCTTAGTGTAGAAAAGATACCTAAGATCCAGAAAATCCTCAATTCGAGTTAAGATCACATGAAACACTGTATGAATCCTATATTCTTTACTTAAAGGAGAATGGACTGGTAAATGTGTGTTAGACAAGGCAGCATACCATTGAAATAGAGAAAGAAACACGTTCGGCAGCCTCGGAAAGCCTTACAGTTCACGAAAAATGTAGTACTACACTCCATAACACAGTTGAGAGACAATGTTCCCGAGCTGCCTCAGTTCATAACAGTGTGCAGGAAGTTATTTGTATATGTGGGCAAAGCTTATACTTGGACCAGAAGGCAGAATATAGGAAACTACATGAAAACATGAATAATTCAGAGAAAATGACTGTAACCAGATGAGAACTCGTTTAGAACAGCTCAAAGACATTCTCCAAGTCAGTTCTTTGTGTAGAAAAGGTAGCTAAGATCCGGAAAATCCGTAATTCGAGTTAAGATCACATGAAACACTGTATGAATCCTATATTCTTGACTTAAAGGAGACTGGAGTGGTAAATGTGTGTTATACAAGGCACAATACCATTGAAATAGAGAAAGAAACACGTTCGGCATCTTTGGAATGCCTTGCACTTCACTGAAATGTAGTACTACACTCTATAACACAGTTGAGAGACAATGTTCCCAAGCTGCCTCAGTTCATAACAGTGTGTAGGAAGTTGTTTGATAAAGTGAGCAAAGCTTATACTTGGACCAGAAGGCAGAATATAGGAAACTACATGAAAAAATGAAAAATTGATAGAAAATGACTGTAAACAGATGAGAACTCATGTAGAACAGCTCAAAGAAATTCTCCAAGTCAGTTCTTAGTGGAGAAAAATGCAGCTAAGATCCAGGAAATCCTCAATTCGAGTTAAGATCACATGAAACACTGTATGAATCCTATATTCTTTACTTAAAGGAGACTGGAGTGGTCAATGTGTGTTATGCAAGGCAGCATACCATTGAAATAGAGAAAGAAACATGTTAGGCAGCTTTGGAAAGCCTTACACTTCAATGAAATGTAGTACTACACTCTATAACACAGTTGAGAGACAAGGTTCCCTAGCTGCCTCAGTTCATAACAGTGTGTTGGAAGTTATTTGATAATGTGGGCAAAGCTTATACTTGGACCAGAAGGCAGAATATGGGAAACTACATGAAAGCATGATTAATTCAGAGAAAATGTCTGTAAACAAATGAGAACTCATTTAGAACAGCTCAAAGAAATTCTCCAAGTCAGTTCGTAGTGTAGAAAAGGTAGCTAAGATCCGGGATATCCTTAATTCGAGTTAAGATCACATGAAACACTGTATGAATCCTATATTCTTGACTTAAAGGAGACTGGAGTGGTAAATGTGTGTTATACAAGGCACAATACCATTGAAATGGAGAAAGAAACACGTTTGGCAGCTTTGGAATGCCTTGCACTTCACTGAAATGTAGTACTACACTCTATAACAGAGTTGAGAGACAATGTTCCCAAGCTGCCTCAGTTCATAACAGTGTGTAGTAAGTTGTTTGATAAAGTGGGCAAAGCTTATACTTGGACCAGAAGGCAGAATATAGGAAACTACATAAAAACATGGATAATTCAGAGAAAATGACTGTAAACAAATGAGAACTCGTTTAGAATAGCTCAAAGAGTTTATCCAAGTCAGTTCTTAGTGTAGAAAAGGTAGCTAAGATCCGGGAAATCCTCAATTTGAGTTAAGATCACATGAAACACTGTATGAATCCTATATTCTTTACTTAAAGGAGACTGGAGTGGTAAATGTGTGTTATACAAGGCAGAATACCATTGAAATAGAGAAAGAAACACGTTCGGCAGCTTTGGAAAGTCTTACACTTCACTGTAATGTACTACTACACTCTATAACACAGTTGAGAGACAATGTTCCCAAGATGCCTCAGTTCATAACAGTGTGCAGGAAGTTGTTTGATAAAGTGGGCAAAGCTTATACTTGGACCAGAAGGCAGAATATAGGAAACTACATGAAAACATGAATAATTGATAGAAAATGACTGTAAACAGATGAGAACTCATTTAGAACAGCTCAAAGAAATTCTCCAAGTCAGTTCTTAGTGGAGAAAAGGCAGCTAAGATCCAGGAAATCCTCAATTCGAGTTAAGATCACATGAAACATTGTATGAATCCTATATTCTTTACTTAAAGGAGACTGGAGTGGTAAATGTGTGTTAGACAAGGCACCATACCATTGAAATAGAGAAAGAAACATGTTAGGCAGCTTTGGAAAGCCTTACACTTCAATGAAATGTAGTACTACACTCTATAACACAGTTGAGAGACAATATTCCCAAACTGCCACAGTTCATAACAGTGTGTAGGAAGTTGTTTGATAAAGTGGGCAAAGATTATACTTCGACCAGAAGGCAGAATATAAGAAACTACATGAGAACATGAATAATTCAGAGAAAATGACTGTAAACAAATGAGAACTCCTTTAGAAGAGCTCAAAGTGATTCTCCAAGTCAGTTCTTAGTGTAGAAAAGGTAGCTAAGATCCGGGATATCCTTAATTCCAGTTAAGATCACATGAAACACTGTATGAATCCTATATTCTTTACTTAAAGGAGACTAGAGTGGTAAATGTGTGTTATACAAGGCAGAATACCATTGAAATAGAGAAAGAAACACGTTCGGCAGCTTTGGAAAGTCTTACACTTCACTGAAATGTACTACTACACACTATAACACAGTTGAGAGAGAATGTTCCCGAGCTGCCTCAGTTGATAACAGTGTGTAGGAAGTTGTTTGTATATGTGAGCAAAGCTTATACTTGGACCAGAATGCAGAATATAGGAAACTACATCAAAACATGAATAATTCATAGAAAATGACTGTAAACAGATGAGAACTCCTTTAGAACAGCTCAAAGAGATTCTCCAAGTCAGTTCTTCGTGTAGAAAAGGTAGTTAAGATCCTGGATATCCTTAATTCGAGTTAAGATCACATGAAACACTGTATGAATCCTATATTCTTTACTTAAAGGATACTGGAGTTGTAAATGTGTGTTATGCAAGGCAGAATACCATTGAAATAGAGAAAGAAACACGTTCGGCTGCTTTGGAATGCCTTGCACTTCATTGAAATGTAGTACTACACTCTATAACACAGTTGAGAGACAAGGTTCCCTAGCTGCCTCAGTTCATAACAGTGTGTTGGAAGTTGTTTGATAAAGTGGGCAAAGCTTATACTTGGACCAGAAGGCAGAATATAGGAAACTACATGAAAACATGAATAATTGATAGAAAATGACTGTAAACAGATGAGAACTCATTTAGAACAGTTCAAAGAAATTCTCCAAGTCAGTTCGTAGTGTAGAAAAGGTAGCTAAGATCCGGGATATCCTTAATTCGAGTTAAGATCACATGAAACACTGTATGAATCCTATATTCTTTACTTAAAGGAGACTGGATTGGTAAATGTGTGTTATGCAAGGCAGAATACCATTGAAATAGAGGAAGAAACACGTGCGGCTGCTTTGGAATGCCTTGCACTTCACTGAAATGTAGTACTACACTCTATAACACAGTTGAGAGACAAGGTTCCCTAGCTGCCTCAGTTCATAACAGTGTGTTGGAAGTTGTTTGATAAAGTGGGCAAAGCTTATACTTGGACCAGAAGGCAGAATATAGGAAACTACATGAAAACATGAATAATTCAGGGAAAATGACTGTAAACAGATGTGAACTCGTTTAGAACAGCTCAAAGATATTCTCCAAGTCAGTTCTTAGTGTAGAAAAGGTAGCTAAGATCCGGGAAATCCTTAATTCGAGTTAAGATCACATGAAACACTGTATGAATCCTATATTCTTTACTTAAAGGAGACTGGAGTGGTCAATGTGTGTTATGCAAGGCAGCATACCATTGAAATAGAGAAAGAAACATGTTAGGCAGCTTTGGAAAGCCTTACACTTCAATGAAATGTAGTACTACACTCTATAACACAGTTGAGAGACAAGGTTCCCTAGCTGCCTCAGTTCATAACAGTGTGTTGGAAGTTATTTGATAATGTGGGCAAAGCTTATACTTGGACCAGAAGGCAGAATATGGGAAACTACATGAAAGCATGATTAATTCAGAGAAAATGTCTGTAAACAGATGAGAACTCATTTAGAACAACTCAAAGAAATTCTCCAAGTCAGTTCTTAGTGTAGAAAAGATACCTAAGATCCAGAAAATCCTCAATTCGAGTTAAGATCACATGAAACACTGTATGAATCCTATATTCTTTACTTAAAGGAGAATGGACTGGTAAATGTGTGTTAGACAAGGCAGCATACCATTGAAATAGAGAAAGAAACACGTTCGGCAGCCTCGGAAAGCCTTACAGTTCACGAAAAATGTAGTACTACACTCCATAACACAGTTGAGAGACAATGTTCCCGAGCTGCCTCAGTTCATAACAGTGTGCAGGAAGTTATTTGTATATGTGGGCAAAGCTTATACTTGGACCAGAAGGCAGAATATAGGAAACTACATGAAAACATGAATAATTCAGAGAAAATGACTGTAACCAGATGAGAACTCGTTTAGAACAGCTCAAAGACATTCTCCAAGTCAGTTCTTTGTGTAGAAAAGGTAGCTAAGATCCGGAAAATCCGTAATTCGAGTTAAGATCACATGAAACACTGTATGAATCCTATATTCTTGACTTAAAGGAGACTGGAGTGGTAAATGTGTGTTATACAAGGCACAATACCATTGAAATAGAGAAAGAAACACGTTCGGCATCTTTGGAATGCCTTGCACTTCACTGAAATGTAGTACTACACTCTATAACACAGTTGAGAGACAATGTTCCCAAGCTGCCTCAGTTCATAACAGTGTGTAGGAAGTTGTTTGATAAAGTGAGCAAAGCTTATACTTGGACCAGAAGGCAGAATATAGGAAACTACATGAAAAAATGAAAAATTGATAGAAAATGACTGTAAACAGATGAGAACTCATGTAGAACAGCTCAAAGAAATTCTCCAAGTCAGTTCTTAGTGGAGAAAAATGCAGCTAAGATCCAGGAAATCCTCAATTCGAGTTAAGATCACATGAAACACTGTATGAATCCTATATTCTTTACTTAAAGGAGACTGGAGTGGTCAATGTGTGTTATGCAAGGCAGCATACCATTGAAATAGAGAAAGAAACATGTTAGGCAGCTTTGGAAAGCCTTACACTTCAATGAAATGTAGTACTACACTCTATAACACAGTTGAGAGACAAGGTTCCCTAGCTGCCTCAGTTCATAACAGTGTGTTGGAAGTTATTTGATAATGTGGGCAAAGCTTATACTTGGACCAGAAGGCAGAATATGGGAAACTACATGAAAGCATGATTAATTCAGAGAAAATGTCTGTAAACAAATGAGAACTCATTTAGAACAGCTCAAAGAAATTCTCCAAGTCAGTTCGTAGTGTAGAAAAGGTAGCTAAGATCCGGGATATCCTTAATTCGAGTTAAGATCACATGAAACACTGTATGAATCCTATATTCTTGACTTAAAGGAGACTGGAGTGGTAAATGTGTGTTATACAAGGCACAATACCATTGAAATGGAGAAAGAAACACGTTTGGCAGCTTTGGAATGCCTTGCACTTCACTGAAATGTAGTACTACACTCTATAACAGAGTTGAGAGACAATGTTCCCAAGCTGCCTCAGTTCATAACAGTGTGTAGTAAGTTGTTTGATAAAGTGGGCAAAGCTTATACTTGGACCAGAAGGCAGAATATAGGAAACTACATAAAAACATGGATAATTCAGAGAAAATGACTGTAAACAAATGAGAACTCGTTTAGAATAGCTCAAAGAGTTTCTCCAAGTCAGTTCTTAGTGTAGAAAAGGTAGCTAAGATCCGGGAAATCCTCAATTTGAGTTAAGATCACATGAAACACTGTATGAATCCTATATTCTTTACTTAAAGGAGACTGGAGTGGTAAATGTGTGTTATACAAGGCAGAATACCATTGAAATAGAGAAAGAAACACGTTCGGCAGCTTTGGAAAGTCTTACACTTCACTGTAATGTACTACTACACTCTATAACACAGTTGAGAGACAATGTTCCCAAGATGCCTCAGTTCATAACAGTGTGCAGGAAGTTGTTTGATAAAGTGGGCAAAGCTTATACTTGGACCAGAAGGCAGAATATAGGAAACTACATGAAAACATGAATAATTGATAGAAAATGACTGTAAACAGATGAGAACTCATTTAGAACAGCTCAAAGAAATTCTCCAAGTCAGTTCTTAGTGGAGAAAAGGCAGCTAAGATCCAGGAAATCCTCAATTCGAGTTAAGATCACATGAAACATTGTATGAATCCTATATTCTTTACTTAAAGGAGACTGGAGTGGTAAATGTGTGTTAGACAAGGCACCATACCATTGAAATAGAGAAAGAAACATGTTAGGCAGCTTTGGAAAGCCTTACACTTCAATGAAATGTAGTACTACACTCTATAACACAGTTGAGAGACAATATTCCCAAACTGCCACAGTTCATAACAGTGTGTAGGAAGTTGTTTGATAAAGTGGGCAAAGATTATACTTCGACCAGAAGGCAGAATATAAGAAACTACATGAGAACATGAATAATTCAGAGAAAATGACTGTAAACAAATGAGAACGCCTTTAGAAGAGCTCAAAGTGATTCTCCAAGTCAGTTCTTAGTGTAGAAAAGGTAGCTAAGATCCGGGATATCCTTAATTCCAGTTAAGATCACATGAAACACTGTATGAATCCTATATTCTTTACTTAAAGGAGACTAGAGTGGTAAATGTGTGTTATACAAGGCAGAATACCATTGAAATAGAGAAAGAAACACGTTCGGCAGCTTTGGAAAGTCTTACACTTCACTGAAATGTACTACTACACACTATAACACAGTTGAGAGAGAATGTTCCCGAGCTGCCTCAGTTGATAACAGTGTGTAGGAAGTTGTTTGTATATGTGAGCAAAGCTTATACTTGGACCAGAATGCAGAATATAGGAAACTACATCAAAACATGAATAATTCATAGAAAATGACTGTAAACAGATGAGAACTCCTTTAGAACAGCTCAAAGAGATTCTCCAAGTCAGTTCTTCGTGTAGAAAAGGTAGTTAAGATCCTGGATATCCTTAATTCGAGTTAAGATCACATGAAACACTGTATGAATCCTATATTCTTTACTTAAAGGATACTGGAGTTGTAAATGTGTGTTATGCAAGGCAGAATACCATTGAAATAGAGAAAGAAACACGTTCGGCTGCTTTGGAATGCCTTGCACTTCATTGAAATGTAGTACTACACTCTATAACACAGTTGAGAGACAAGGTTCCCTAGCTGCCTCAGTTCATAACAGTGTGTTGGAAGTTGTTTGATAAAGTGGGCAAAGCTTATACTTGGACCAGAAGGCAGAATATAGGAAACTACATGAAAACATGAATAATTGATAGAAAATGACTGTAAACAGATGAGAACTCATTTAGAACAGTTCAAAGAAATTCTCCAAGTCAGTTCGTAGTGTAGAAAAGGTAGCTAAGATCCGGGATATCCTTAATTCGAGTTAAGATCACATGAAACACTGTATGAATCCTATATTCTTTACTTAAAGGAGACTGGATTGGTAAATGTGTGTTATGCAAGGCAGAATACCATTGAAATAGAGGAAGAAACACGTGCGGCTGCTTTGGAATGCCTTGCACTTCACTGAAATGTAGTACTACACTCTATAACACAGTTGAGAGACAAGGTTCCCTAGCTGCCTCAGTTCATAACAGTGTGTTGGAAGTTGTTTGATAAAGTGGGCAAAGCTTATACTTGGACCAGAAGGCAGAATATAGGAAACTACATGAAAACATGAATAATTCAGGGAAAATGACTGTAAACAGATGTGAACTCGTTTAGAACAGCTCAAAGATATTCTCCAAGTCAGTTCTTAGTGTAGAAAAGGTAGCTAAGATCCGGGAAATCCTTAATTCGAGTTAAGATCACATGAAACACTGTATGAATCCTATATTCTTTACTTAAAGGAAACTGGAGTGGTAAATGTGTGTTATACAAGGCACAATACCATTGAAATAGAGAAAGAAACACGTTCGGCATCTTTGGAATGCCTTGCACTTCACTGAAATGTAGTACTACACTCTATAACACAGTTGAGAGACAATGTTCCCAAGCTGCCTCAGTTCATAACAGTGTGTAGGAAGTTGTTTGATAAAGTGAGCAAAGCTTATGCTTGGACCAGAATGCAGAATATAGGAAACTACATGAAAACATGAAAAATTGATAGAAAATGACTGTAAACAGATGAGAACTCATGTAGAACAGCTCAAAGAAATTCTCCAAGTCAGTTCTTAGTGGAGAAAAATGCAGCTAAGATCCAGGAAATCCTCAATTCGAGTTAAGATCACATGAAACACTGTATGAATCCTATATTCTTTACTTAAAGGAGAATGGACTGGTAAATGTGTGTTAGACAAGGCAGCATACCATTGAAATAGAGAAAGAAACACGTTCGGCAGCCTCGGAAAGCCTTACAGTTCACGAAAAATGTAGTACTACACTCCATAACACAGTTGAGAGACAATGTTCCCGAGCTTCCTCAGTTCATAACAGTGTGCAGGAAGTTATTTGTATATGTGGGCAAAGCTTATACTTGGACCAGAATGCAGAATATAGGAAACTACATGAAAACATGAATAATTCAGAGAAAATGACTATAAACAGATGAGAACTCCTTTAGAACAGCTCAAAGAGATTCTCCAAGTCAGTTCTTAGTATAGAAAAGGTAGCTAAGATCCGGGATATCCTTAATTCGAGTTAAGATCACTTGATACACCGTATGAATCCTATATTCTTTACTAAAAGGAGACTGGAGTGGTAAATGTGTGTTATACAAGGCAGAATACCATTGAAATAGAGAAAGAAACACGTTTGGCAGCTTTGGAAGCTCATACACTTCACTGAAATGTACTACTACACACTATAACACAGTTGAGAGACAATGTTCCCGAGCTGCCTCAGTTCATAACAGTGTGTAGGAAGTTGTTTGTATATGTGAGCAAAGCTTATACTTGGACCAGAATGCAGAATATAGGAAACTACATGAAAACATGAATAATTTAGAGAAAATGACTGTAAACAGATGTGAACTCGTTTAGAACAGCTCAAAGATATTCTCAAAAGTCAGTTCTTAGTGTAGAAAAGGTAGCTAAGATCCGGGAAATCCTTAATTCGAGTTAAGATCACATGAAACACTGTATGAATCCTGTATTGTTTACTTAAAAGAGACTAGAGTGGTAAATGTGTGTTATACAAGGCAGAATACCATTGAAATAGAGAAAGAAACAGGTGTGGCTGCTTTGGAATGCCTTGCACTTCACTGAAATGTAGTACTACACTCTATAACACATTTGAGAGACAAGGTTCCCTAGCTGCCTCAGTTCATAACAGTGTGTTGGAAGTTGTTTGATAAAGTGGGCAAAGCTTATACTTGGACCAGAAGGCAGAATATAGGAAACTACATGAAAACATGCATAATTCAGAGAAAATGACTGTAACCAGATGAGAACTCGTTTAGAACAGCTCAAAGACATTCTCCAAGTCAGTTCTTTGTGTAGAAAAGGTAGCTAAGATCCGGAAAATCCGTAATTCGAGTTAAGATCACATGAAACACTGTATGAATCCTATATTCTTGACTTAAAGGAGACTGGAGTGGTAAATGTGTTTTATACAAGGCACAATACCATTGAAATGGAGAAAGAAACACGTTTGGCAGCTTTGGAATGCCTTGCACTTCACTGAAATGTAGTACTACACTCTAAACAGAGTTGAGAGACAATGTTCCCAAGCTGCCTCAGTTCATAACAGTGTGCAGGAAGTTGTTTGATAAAGTGGGCAAAGCTTATACTTGGACCAGAAGGCAGAATATAGGAAACTACATGAAAACATGAATAATTGATAGAAAATGACTGTAAACAGATGAGAACTCATTTAGAACAGCTCAAAGAAATTCTCCAAGTCAGTTCTTAGTGGAGAAAAGGCAGCTAAGATCCAGGAAATCCTCAATTCGAGTTAAGATCACATGAAACACTGTATGAATCCTATATTCTTTACTTAAAGGAGACTGGAGTGGTAAATGTGTGTTAGACAAGGCACCATACCATTGAAATAGAGAAAGAAACATGTTAGGCAGCTTTGGAAAGCCTTACACTTCAATGAAATGTAGTACTACACTCTATAACACAGTTGAGAGACAATATTCCCAAACTGCCACAGTTCATAACAGTGTGTAGGAAGTTGTTTGATAAAGTGGGCAAAGATTATACTTCGACCAGAAGGCAGAATATAAGAAACTACATGAGAACATGAATAATTCAGAGAAAATGACTGTAAACAAATGAGAACTCGTTTAGAAGAGCTCAAAGTGATTCTCCAAGTCAGTTCTTAGTGTAGAAAAGGTAGCTAAGATCCGGGATATCCTTAATTCCAGTTAAGATCACATGAAACACTGTATGAATCCTATATTCTTTACTTAAAGGAGACTAGAGTGGTAAATGTGTGTTATACAAGGCAGAATACCATTGAAATAGAGAAAGAAACACGTTCGGCAGCTTTGGAAAGTCTTACACTTCACTGAAATGTACTACTACACACTATAACACAGTTGAGAGAGAATGTTCCCGAGCTGCCTCAGTGCATAACAGTGTGTAGGAAGTTGTTTGTATATGTGAGCAAAGCTTATACTTGGACCAGAATGCAGAATATAGGAAACTACATCAAAACATGAATAATTCATAGAAAATGACTGTAAACAGATGAGAACTCCTTTAGAACAGCTCAAAGAGATTCTCCGAGTCAGTTCTTCTTGTAGAAAAGGTAGCTAAGATCCTGGATATCCTTAATTCGAGTTAAGATCACATGAAACACTGTATGAATCCTATATTCTTTACTTAAAGGATACTGGAGTTGTAAATGTGTGTTATGCAAGGCAGAATACCATTGAAATAGAGAAAGAAACACGTTCGGCTGCTTTGGAATGCCTTGCACTTCATTGAAATGTAGTACTACACTCTATAACACAGTTGAGAGACAAGGTTCCCTAGCTGCCTCAGTTCATAACAGTGTGTTGGAAGTTGGTTGATAAAGTGGGCAAAGCTTATACTTGGACCAGAAGGCAGAATATAGGAAACTACATGAAAACATGAATAATTCATAGAAAATGACTGTAAACAGATGAGAACTCATTTAGAACAGCTCAAAGAAATTCTCCAAGTCAGTTCGTAGTGTAGAAAAGGTAGCTAAGATCCGGGATATCCTTAATTCGAGTTAAGATCACATGAAACACTGTATGAATCCTATATTCTTTACTTAAAGGAGACTGGATTGGTAAATGTGTGTTATGCAAGGCAGAATACCATTGAAATAGAGAAAGAAACACGTGCGGCTGCTTTGGAATGCCTTGCACTTCACTGAAATGTAGTACTACACTCTATAACACAGTTGAGAGACAAGGTTCCCTAGCTGCCTCAGTTCATAACAGTGTGTTGGAAGTTGTTTGATAAAGTGGGCAAAGCTTATACTTGGACCAGAAGGCAGAATATAGGAAACTACATGAAAACATGAATAATTCAGGGAAAATGACTGTAACCAGATGAGAACTCGTTTAGAACAGCTCAAAGACATTCTCCAAGTCAGTTCTTTGTGTAGAAAAGGTAGCTAAGATCCGGAAAATCCGTAATTCGAGTTAAGATCACATGAAACACTGTATGAATCCTATATTCTTGACTTAAAAAAGACTGGAGTGGTAAATGTGTTTTATACAAGGCACAATACCATTGAAATGGAGAAAGAAACACGTTTGGCAGCTTTGGAATGCCTTGCACTTCACTGAAATGTAGTACTACACTCTATAACAGAGTTGAGAGACAATGTTCCCAAGCTGCCTCAGTTCATAACAGTGTGTAGTAAGTTGTTTGATAAAGTGGGCAAAGCTTATACTTGGACCAGAAGGCAGAATATAGGAAACTACATGAAAACATGGATAATTCAGAGAAAATGACTGTAAACAAATGAGAACTCGTTTAGAACAGCTCAAAGAGTTTCTCCAAGTCAGTTCTTAGTGGAGAAAAGGCAGCTAAGATCCAGGAAATCCTCAATTCGAGTTAAGATCACATGAAACACTGTATGAATCCTATATTCTTTACTTAAAGGAGACTGGAGTGGTAAATGTGTGTTAGACAAGGCACCATACCATTGAAATAGAGAAAGAAACATGTTAGGCAGCTTTGGAAAGTCTTACACTTCACTGAAATGTACTACTAAACTCTATAACACAGTTGAGAGACAATGTTCCCAAGATGCCTCAGTTCATAACAGTGTGCAGGAAGTTGTTTGATAAAGTGGGCAAAGCTTATACTTGGACCAGAAGGCAGAATATAGGAAACTACATGAAAACATGAATAATTGATAGAAAATGACTGTAAACAGATGAGAACTCATTTAGAACAGCTCAAAGAAATTCTCCAAGTCAGTTCTTAGCGGAGAAAAGGCAGCTAAGATCCAGGAAATCCTCAATTCGAGTTAAGATCACATGAAACACTGTATGAATCCTATATTCTTTACTAAAAGGAGACTGGAGTGGTAAATGTGTGTTAGACAAGGCACCATACCATTGAAATAGAGAAAGAAACATGTTAGGCAGCTTTGGAAAGCCTTACACTTCAATGAAATGTAGTACTACACTCTATAACACAGTTGAGAGACAATATTCCCAAACTGCCACAGTTCATAACAGTGTGTAGGAAGTTGTTTGATAAAGTGGGCAAAGATTATACTTCGACCAGAAGGCAGAATATAAGAAACTACATGAGAACATGAATAATTCAGAGAAAATGACTGTAAACAAATGAGAACTCGTTTAGAAGAGCTCAAAGTGATTCTCCAAGTCAGTTCTTAGTGTAGAAAAGGTAGCTAAGATCCGGGATATCCTTAATTCCAGTTAAGATCACATGAAACACTGTATGAATCCTATATTCTTTACTTAAAGGAGACTAGAGTGGTAAATGTGTGTTATACAAGGCAGAATACCATTGAAATAGAGAAAGAAACACGTTCGGCAGCTTTGGAAAGTCTTACACTTCACTGAAATGTACTACTACACACTATAACACAGTTGAGAGAGAATGTTCCCGAGCTGCCTCAGTGCATAACAGTGTGTAGGAAGTTGTTTGTATATGTGAGCAAAGCTTATACTTGGACCAGAATGCAGAATATAGGAAACTACATCAAAACATGAATAATTCATAGAAAATGACTGTAAACAGATGAGAACTCCTTTAGAACAGCTCAAAGAGATTCTCCGAGTCAGTTCTTCTTGTAGAAAAGGTAGCTAAGATCCTGGATATCCTTAATTCGAGTTAAGATCACATGAAACACTGTATGAATCCTATATTCTTTACTTAAAGGATACTGGAGTTGTAAATGTGTGTTATGCAAGGCAGAATACCATTGAAATAGAGAAAGAAACACGTTCGGCTGCTTTGGAATGCCTTGCACTTCATTGAAATGTAGTACTACACTCTATAACACAGTTGAGAGACAAGGTTCCCTAGCTGCCTCAGTTCATAACAGTGTGTTGGAAGTTGGTTGATAAAGTGGGCAAAGCTTATACTTGGACCAGAAGGCAGAATATAGGAAACTACATGAAAACATGAATAATTCATAGAAAATGACTGTAAACAGATGAGAACTCATTTAGAACAGCTCAAAGAAATTCTCCAAGTCAGTTCGTAGTGTAGAAAAGGTAGCTAAGATCCGGGATATCCTTAATTCGAGTTAAGATCACATGAAACACTGTATGAATCCTATATTCTTTACTTAAAGGAGACTGGATTGGTAAATGTGTGTTATGCAAGGCAAAATACCATTGAAATAGAGAAAGAAACACGTGCGGCTGCTTTGGAATGCCTTGCACTTCACTGAAATGTAGTACTACACTCTATAACACAGTTGAGAGACAAGGTTCCCTAGCTGCCTCAGTTCATAACAGTGTGTTGGAAGTTGTTTGATAAAGTGGGCAAAGCTTATACTTGGACCAGAAGGCAGAATATAGGAAACTACATGAAAACATGAATAATTCAGGGAAAATGACTGTAACCAGATGAGAACTCGTTTAGAACAGCTCAAAGACATTCTCCAAGTCAGTTCTTTGTGTAGAAAAGGTAGCTAAGATCCGGAAAATCCGTAATTCGAGTTAAGATCACATGAAACACTGTATGAATCCTATATTCTTGACTTAAAAAAGACTGGAGTGGTAAATGTGTTTTATACAAGGCACAATACCATTGAAATGGAGAAAGAAACACGTTTGGCAGCTTTGGAATGCCTTGCACTTGAAATGTAGTACTACACTCTATAACAGAGTTGAGAGACAATGTTCCCAAGCTGCCTCAGTTCATAACAGTGTGTAGTAAGTTGTTTGATAAAGTGGGCAAAGCTTATACTTGGACCAGAAGGCAGAATATAGGAAACTACATGAAAACATGGATAATTCAGAGAAAATGACTGTAAACAAATGAGAACTCGTTTAGAACAGCTCAAAGAGTTTCTCCAAGTCAGTTCTTAGTGTAGAAAAGGTAGCTAAGATCCGGGAAATCCTCAATTTGAGTTAAGATCACATGAAACACTGTATGAATCCTATATTCTTTACTTAAAGGAGACTGGAGTGGTAAATGTGTGTTATACAACGCACAATACCATTGAAATAGAGAAAGAAACACGTTCGGCAGCTTTGTAAAGTCTTACACTTCACTGAAATGTACTACTAAACTCTATAACACAGTTGAGAGACAATGTTCCCAAGATGCCTCAGTTCATAACAGTGTGCAGGAAGTTGTTTGATAAAGTGGGCAAAGCTTATACTTGGACCAGAAGGCAGAATATAGGAAACTACATGAAAACATGAATAATTGATAGAAAATGACTGTAAACAGATGAGAACTCATTTAGAACAGCTCAAAGAAATTCTCCAAGTCAGTTCTTAGCGGAGAAAAGGCAGCTAAGATCCAGGAAATCCTCAATTCGAGTTAAGATCACATGAAACACTGTATGAATCCTATATTCTTTACTTAAAGGAGACTGGAGTGGTAAATGTGTGTTAGACAAGGCACCATACCATTGAAATAGAGAAAGAAACATGTTAGGCAGCTTTGGAAAGCCTTACACTTCAATGAAATGTAGTACTACACTCTATAACACAGTTGAGAGACAATATTCCCAAACTGCCACAGTTCATAACAGTGTGTAGGAAGTTGTTTGATAAAGTGGGCAAAGATTATACTTCGACCAGAAGGCAGAATATAAGAAACTACATGAGAACATGAATAATTCAGAGAAAATGACTGTAAACAAATGAGAACTCGTTTAGAAGAGCTCAAAGTGATTCTCCAAGTCAGTTCTTAGTGTAGAAAAGGTAGCTAAGATCCGGGATATCCTTAATTCCAGTTAAGATCACATGAAACACTGTATGAATCCTATATTCTTTACTTAAAGGAGACTAGAGTGGTAAATGTGTGTTATACAAGGCAGAATACCATTGAAATAGAGAAAGAAACACGTTCGGCAGCTTTGGAAAGTCTTACACTTCACTGAAATGTACTACTACACACTATAACACAGTTGAGAGAGAATGTTCCCGAGCTGCCTCAGTGCATAACAGTGTGTAGGAAGTTGTTTGTATATGTGAGCAAAGCTTATACTTGGACCAGAATGCAGAATATAGGAAACTACATCAAAACATGAATAATTCATTGAAAATGACTGTAAACAGATGAGAACTCCTTTAGAACAGCTCAAAGAGATTCTCCGAGTCAGTTCTTCTTGTAGAAAAGGTAGCTAAGATCCTGGATATCCTTAATTCGAGTTAAGATCACATGAAACACTGTATGAATCCTATATTCTTTACTTAAAGGATACTGGAGTTGTAAATGTGTGTTATGCAAGGCAGAATACCATTGAAATAGAGAAAGAAACACGTTCGGCTGCTTTGGAATGCCTTGCACTTCATTGAAATGTAGTACTACACTCTATAACACAGTTGAGAGACAAGGTTCCCTAGCTGCCTCAGTGCATAACAGTGTGTTGGAAGTTGTTTGATAAAGTGGGCAAAGCTTATACTTGGACCAGAAGGCAGAATATAGGAAACTACATGAAAACATGAATAATTCATAGAAAATGACTGTAAACAGATGAGAACTCATTTAGAACAGCTCAAAGAAATTCTCCAAGTCAGTTCTTCTTGTAGAAAAGGTAGCTAAGATCCGGGATATCCTTAATTCGAGTTAAGATCACATGAAACACTGTATGAATCCTATATTCTTTACTTAAAGGAGACTGGATTGGTAAATGTGTGTTATGCAAGGCAGAATACCATTGAAATAGAGAAAGAAACACGTGCGGCTGCTTTGGAATGCCTTGCACTTCACTGAAATGTAGTACTACACTCTATAACACAGTTGAGAAACAAGGTTCCCTAGCTGCCTCAGTTCATAACAGTGTGTTGGAAGTTGTTTGATAAAGTGGGCAAAGCTTATACTTGGACCAGAAGGCAGAATATAGGAAACTACATGAAAACATGAATAATTCAGGGAAAATGACTGTAAACAGATGTGAACTCGTTTAGAACAGCTCAAAGATATTCTCCAAGTCAGTTCTTAGTGTAGAAAAGGTAGCTAAGATCCGGGAAATCCTTAATTCGAGTTAAGATCACATGAAACACTGTATGAATCCTATATTCTTTACTTAAAGGAGACTGGAGTGGTAAATGTGTGTTATACAAGGCACAATACCATTGAAATAGAGAAAGAAACACGTTTGGCAGCTTTGGAATGCCTTGCACTTCACTGAAATGTAGTACTACACTCTATAACAGAGTTGAGAGACAATGTTCCCAAGCTGCCTCAGTTCATAACAGTGTGTAGTAAGTTGTTTGATAAAGTGGGCAAAGCTTATACTTGGACCAGAAGGCAGAATATAGGAAACTACATGAAAACATGGATAATTCAGAGAAAATGACTGTAAACAAATGAGAACTCGTTTAGAACAGCTCAAAGAGTTTCTCCAAGTCAGTTCTTAGTGTAGAAAAGGTAGCTAAGATCCGGGAAATCCTCAATTTGAGTTAAGATCACATGAAACACTGTATGAATCCTATATTCTTTACTTAAAGGAGACTGGAGTGGTAAATGTGTGTTATACAAGGCACAATACCATTGAAATATAGAAAGAAACACGTTTGGCAGCTTTGGAAAGTCTTACACTTCACTGAAATGTACTACTACACTCTATAACACAGTTGAGAGACAATGTTCCCAAGATGCCTCAGTTCATAACAGTGTGCAGGAAGTTGTTTGATAAAGTGGGCAAAGCTTATACTTGGACAAGAAGGCAGAATATAGGAAACTACATGAAAACATGAATAATTGATAGAAAATGACTGTAAACAGATGAGAACTCATTTAGAACAGCTCAAAGAAATTCTCCAAGTCAGTTCTTAGTGGAGAAAAGGCAGCTAAGATCCAGGAAATCCTCAATTCGAGTTAAGATCACATGAAACACTGTATGAATCCTATATTCTTTACTTAAAGGACACTGGAGTGGAAATGTGTGTTAGACAAGGCACCATACCATTGAAATAGAGAAAGAAACATGTTAGGCAGCTTTGGAAAGCCTTAAACTTCAATGAAATGTAGTACTACACTCTATAACACAGTTGAGAGACAATATTCCCAAACTGCCACAGTTCATAACAGTGTGTAGGAAGTTGTTTGATAAAGTGGGCAAAGATTATACTTCGACCAAAAGGCAGAATATAAGAAACTACATGAGAACATGAATAATTCAGAGAAAATGACTGTAAACAAATGAGAACTCGTTTAGAAGAGCTCAAAATGATTCTCCAAGTCAGTTCTTAGTGTAGAATAGGTAGCTAAGATCCGGGATATCCTTAATTCCAGTTAAGATCACATGAAACACTGTATGAATCCTATATTCTTTACTTAAAGGAGACTAGAGTGGTAAATGTGTGTTATACAAGGCAGAATACCATTGAAATAGAGAAAGAAACACGTTCGGCAGCTTTGGAAAGTCTTACACTTCACTGAAATGTACTACTACACACTATAACACAGTTGAGAGAGAATGTTCCCGAGCTGCCTCAGTTCATAACAGTGTGTAGGAAGTTGTTTGTATATGTGAGCAAAGCTTATACTTGGACCAGAATGCAGAATATAGGAAACTACATCAAAATATGAATAATTTAGAGAAAATGACTGTAAACAGATGAGAACTCCTTTAGAACAGCTCAAAGAGATTCTCCAAGTCAGTTCTTAGTGTAGAAAAGGTAGCTAAGATCCGGAAAATCCGTAATTCGAGTTAAGATCGCATGAAACACTGTATGAATCCTATTTTTTTAACTTAAAGGAGACTGGAGTGGTAAATGTGTGTTATACAAGGCACAATACCATTGAAATAGAGAAAGAAACACGTTCGGCAGCTTTGGAATGCCTTGTACTTCACTGAAATGTAGTACTACACTCTATAACACAGTTGAGAGACAATGTTCCTTAGCTGCCTCAGTTCATAACAGTGTGTAGGAAGTTGTTTGATAAAGTGGGCAAAGCTTATACTTGGACCAGAAGGCAGAATATAGGAAACTACATGAAAACATGAATAATTCAGGGAAAATGACTGTAAACAGATGTGAACTCGTTTAGAAAAGCTCAAAGATATTCTCCAAGTCAGTTCTTAGTGTAGAAAAGGTAGATAAGATCCGGGAAATCCTTAATTGGAGTTAAAATCACATGAAACACTGTATGAATCCTATATTCTTTACTTAAAGGAGACTGGAGTGGTAAATGTGTGTTATACAAGGCAGGATACCATTGAAATAGAGAAAGAAACACGTTCGGCAGCCTTGGAAAGCCTTACATTTCACGAAAAATGTAGTACTACACTCCATAACACAGTTGAGAGACAATGTTCCCGAGCTGCCTCAGTTCATAACAGTGTGCAGGAAGTTATTTGTATATGTGGGCAAAGCTTATACTTGGACCAGAATGCAGAATATAGGAAACTACATGAAAACATGAATAATTCAGAGAAAATGACTATAAACAGATGAGAACTCCTTTACAACAGCTCAAAGAGATTCTCCAAGTCAGTTCTTAGTATAGAAAAGGTAGCTAAGATCCGGGATATCCTTAATTCAAGTTAAGATCACTTGAAACACCGTATGAATCCTATATTCTTTACTAAAAGGAGACTGGAGTGGTAAATGTGTGTTATACAAGGCAGAATACCATTGAAATAGAGAAAGAAACACGTTCGGCAGCTTTGGAAGCTCTTACACTTCACTGAAATGTACTACTACACACTATAACACAGTTGAGAGACAATGTTCCCGAGCTGCCTCAGTTCATAACAGTGTGTAGGAAGTTGTTTGTATATGTGAGCAAAGCTTATACTTGGACCAGAATGCAGAATATAGGAAACTACATGAAAACATGAATAATTTAGAGAAAATGACCCTAAACAGATGAGAACTCCTTTAGAACAGCTCAAAGTGATTCCCAAAGTCAGTTCTTCATGTAGAAAAGGTAGCTAAGATCCGGGATATCCTTAATTCAAGTTAAGATCACATGAAACACTGTATGGATCCTATATTCTTTACTTAAAGGAGACTGGAGTGGTAAATGTGTGTCATACAAGGAAGAATACCATTGAAATAGAGAAAGAAACACGTTCGGCAGCTTTGGAAAGTCTTACACTTCACTGAAATGTACTACTACACTCTATAACACAGTTGAGAGACAATGTTCACAAGCTGCCTCAGTTCATAACAGTGTGTAGGAAGTTGTTTGATAAAGTGGGCAAAGCTTATACTTGGACCAGAATGCAGAATATAGGAAACTACATCAAAACATGAATAATTCATAGAAAATGACTGTAAACAGATGAGAACTCCTTTAGAACAGCTCAAAGAGATTCTCCGAGTCAGTTCTTCTTGTAGAAAAGGTAGCTAAGATCCTGGATATCCTTAATTCGAGTTAAGATCACATGAAACACTGTATGAATCCTATATTCTTTACTTAAAGGATACTGGAGTTGTAAATGTGTGTTATGCAAGGCAGAATACCATTGAAATAGAGAAAGAAACACGTTCGGCTGCTTTGGAATGCCTTGCACTTCATTGAAATGTAGTATTACACTCTATAACACAGTTGAGAGACAAGGTTCCCTAGCTGCCTCAGTTCATAACAGTGTGTTGGAAGTTGTTTGATAAAGTGGGCAAAGCTTATACTTGGACCAGAAGGCAGAATATAGGAAACTACATGAAAACATGAATAATTCATAGAAAATGACTGTAAACAGATGAGAACTCATTTAGAACAGCTCAAAGAAATTCTCCAAGTCAGTTCGTAGTGTAGAAAAGGTAGCTAAGATCCGGGATATCCTTAATTCGAGTTAAGATCACATGAAACACTGTATGAATCCTATATTCTTTACTTAAAGGAGACTGGATTGGTAAATGTGTGTTATGCAAGGCAGAATACCATTGAAATAGAGAAAGAAACACGTGCGGCTGCTTTGGAATGCCTTGCACTTCACTGAAATGTAGTACTACACTCTATAACACAGTTGAGAAACAAGGTTCCCTAGCTGCCTCAGTTCATAACAGTGTGTTGGAAGTTGTTTGATAAAGTGGGCAAAGCTTATACTTGGACCAGAAGGCAGAATATAGGAAACTACATGAAAACATGAATAATTCAGGGAAAATGACTGTAAACAGATGTGAACTCGTTTAGAACAGCTCAAAGATATTCTCCAAGTCAGTTCTTAGTGTAGAAAAGGTAGCTAAGATCCGGGAAATCCTTAATTCGAGTTAAGATCACATGAAACACTGTATGAATCCTATATTCTTTACTTAAAGGAGACTGGAGTGGTAAATGTGTGTTATACAAGGCACAATACCATTGAAATAGAGAAAGAAACACGTTCGGCATCTTTGGAATGCCTTGCACTTCACTGAAATGTAGTACTACACTCTATAACACAGTTGAGACACAATGTTCCCAAGCTGCCTCAGTTCATAACAGTGTGTTGGAAGTTGTTTGATAAAGTGGGCAAAGCTTATACTTGGACCAGAAGGCAGAATATAGGAAACTACATGAAAACATGAATAATTCAGAGAAAATGACTGTAACCAGATGAGAACTCGTTTAGAACAGCTCAAAGACATTCTCCAAGTCAGTTCTTTGTGTAGAAAAGGTAGCTAAGATCCGGAAAATCCGTAATTCGAGTTAAGATCACATGAAACACTGTATGAATCCTATATTCTTGACTTAAAGGAGACTGGAGTGGTAAATGTGTTTTATACAAGGCACAATACCATTGAAATGGAGAAAGAAACACGTTTGGCAGCTTTGGAATGCCTTGCACTTCACTGAAATGTAGTACTACACTCTATAACAGAGTTGAGAGACAATGTTCCCAAGCTGCCTCAGTTCATAACAGTGTGTAGTAAGTTGTTTGATAAAGTGGGCAAAGCTTATACTTGGACCAGAAGGCAGAATATAGGAAACTACATGAAAACATGGATAATTCAGAGAAAATGACTGTAAACAAATGAGAACTCGTTTAGAACAGCTCAAAGAGTTTCTCCAAGTCAGTTCTTAGTGTAGAAAAGGTAGCTAAGATCCGGGAAATCCTCAATTTGAGTTAAGATCACATGAAACACTGTATGAATCCTATATTCTTTACTTAAAGGAGACTGGAGTGGTAAATGTGTGTTATACAAGGCACAATACCATTGAAATATAGAAAGAAACACGTTTGGCAGCTTTGGAAAGTCTTACACTTCACTGAAATGTACTACTACACTCTATAACACAGTTGAGAGACAATGTTCCCAAGATGCCTCAGTTCATAACAGTGTGCAGGAAGTTGTTTGATAAAGTGGGCAAAGCTTATACTTGGACAAGAAGGCAGAATATAGGAAACTACATGAAAACATGAATAATTGATAGAAAATGACTGTAAACAGATGAGAACTCATTTAGAACAGCTCAAAGAAATTCTCCAAGTCAGTTCTTAGTGGAGAAAAGGCAGCTAAGATCCAGGAAATCCTCAATTCGAGTTAAGATCACATGAAACACTGTATAAATCCTATATTCTTTACTTAAAGGACACTGGAGTGGAAATGTGTGTTAGACAAGGCACCATACCATTGAAATAGAGAAAGAAACATGTTAGGCAGCTTTGGAAAGCCTTAAACTTCAATGAAATGTAGTACTACACTCTATAACACAGTTGAGAGACAATATTCCCAAACTGCCACAGTTCATAACAGTGTGTAGGAAGTTGTTTGATAAAGTGGGCAAAGATTATACTTCGACCAAAAGGCAGAATATAAGAAACTACATGAGAACATGAATAATTCAGAGAAAATGACTGTAAACAAATGAGAACTCGTTTAGAAGAGCTCAAAATGATTCTCCAAGTCAGTTCTTAGTGTAGAAAAGGTAGCTAAGATCCGGGATATCCTTAATTCCAGTTAAGATCACATGAAACACTGTATGAATCCTATATTCTTTACTTAAAGGAGACTAGAGTGGTAAATGTGTGTTATACAAGGCAGAATACCATTGAAATAGAGAAAGAAACACGTTCGGCAGCTTTGGAAAGTCTTACACTTCACTGAAATGTACTACTACACACTATAACACAGTTGAGAGAGAATGTTCCCGAGCTGCCTCAGTTCATAACAGTGTGTAGGAAGTTGTTTGTATATGTGAGCAAAGCTTATACTTGGACCAGAATGCAGAATATAGGAAACTACATCAAAATATGAATAATTTAGAGAAAATGACTGTAAACAGATGAGAACTCCTTTAGAACAGCTCAAAGAGATTCTCCAAGTCAGTTCTTAGTGTAGAAAAGGTAGCTAAGATCCGGAAAATCCGTAATTCGAGTTAAGATCGCATGAAACACTGTATGAATCCTATATTTTTAACTTAAAGGAGACTGGAGTGGTAAATGTGTGTTATACAAGGCACAATACCATTGAAATAGAGAAAGAAACACGTTCGGCAGCTTTGGAATGCCTTGTACTTCACTGAAATGTAGTACTACACTCTATAACACAGTTGAGAGACAATGTTCCTTAGCTGCCTCAGTTCATAACAGTGTGTAGGAAGTTGTTTGATAAAGTGGGCAAAGCTTATACTTGGACCAGAAGGCAGAATATAGGAAACTACATGAAAACATGAATAATTCAGGGAAAATGACTGTAAACAGATGTGAACTCGTTTAGAAAAGCTCAAAGATATTCTCCAAGTCAGTTCTTAGTGTAGAAAAGGTAGATAAGATCCGGGAAATCCTTAATTGGAGTTAAAATCACATGAAACACTGTATGAATCCTATATTCTTTACTTAAAGGAGACTGGAGTGGTAAATGTGTGTTATACAAGGCAGGATACCATTGAAATAGAGAAAGAAACACGTTCGGCAGCCTTGGAAAGCCTTACATTTCACGAAAAATGTAGTACTACACTCCATAACACAGTTGAGAGACAATGTTCCCGAGCTGCCTCAGTTCATAACAGTGTGCAGGAAGTTATTTGTATATGTGGGCAAAGCTTATACTTGGACCAGAATGCAGAATATAGGAAACTACATGAAAACATGAATAATTCAGAGAAAATGACTATAAACAGATGAGAACTCCTTTACAACAGCTCAAAGAGATTCTCCAAGTCAGTTCTTAGTATAGAAAAGGTAGCTAAGATCCGGGATATCCTTAATTCAAGTTAAGATCACTTGAAACACCGTATGAATCCTATATTCTTTACTAAAAGGAGACTGGAG
Source organism: Pipistrellus hanaki (assembly GCF_964339955.1). NCBI lineage: Eukaryota > Metazoa > Chordata > Mammalia > Chiroptera > Vespertilionidae > Pipistrellus > Pipistrellus hanaki. The sequence goes on along the minus strand of NW_028182287.1, from coordinate 501,685 downwards.
TGGTAAATGTGTGTTATACAAGGCAGAATACCATTGAAATAGAGAAAGAAACACGTTCGGCAGCTTTGGAAGCTCTTACACTTCACTGAAATGTACTACTACACACTATAACACAGTTGAGAGACAATGTTCCCGAGCTGCCTCAGTTCATAACAGTGTGTAGGAAGTTGTTTGTATATGTGAGCAAAGCTTATACTTGGACCAGAATGCAGAATATAGGAAACTACATGAAAACATGAATAATTTAGAGAAAATGACCCTAAACAGATGAGAACTCCTTTAGAACAGCTCAAAGTGATTCCCAAAGTCAGTTCTTCATGTAGAAAAGGTAGCTAAGATCCGGGATATCCTTAATTCAAGTTAAGATCACATGAAACACTGTATGGATCCTATATTCTTTACTTAAAGGAGACTGGAGTGGTAAATGTGTGTCATACAAGGAAGAATACCATTGAAATAGAGAAAGAAACACGTTCGGCAGCTTTGGAAAGTCTTACACTTCACTGAAATGTACTACTACACTCTATAACACAGTTGAGAGACAATGTTCACAAGCTGCCTCAGTTCATAACAGTGTGTAGGAAGTTGTTTGATAAAGTGGGCAAAGCTTATACTTGGACCAGAATGCAGAATATAGGAAACTACATCAAAACATGAATAATTCATAGAAAATGACTGTAAACAGATGAGAACTCCTTTAGAACAGCTCAAAGAGATTCTCCGAGTCAGTTCTTCTTGTAGAAAAGGTAGCTAAGATCCTGGATATCCTTAATTCGAGTTAAGATCACATGAAACACTGTATGAATCCTATATTCTTTACTTAAAGGATACTGGAGTTGTAAATGTGTGTTATGCAAGGCAGAATACCATTGAAATAGAGAAAGAAACACGTTCGGCTGCTTTGGAATGCCTTGCACTTCATTGAAATGTAGTATTACACTCTATAACACAGTTGAGAGACAAGGTTCCCTAGCTGCCTCAGTTCATAACAGTGTGTTGGAAGTTGTTTGATAAAGTGGGCAAAGCTTATACTTGGACCAGAAGGCAGAATATAGGAAACTACATGAAAACATGAATAATTCATAGAAAATGACTGTAAACAGATGAGAACTCATTTAGAACAGCTCAAAGAAATTCTCCAAGTCAGTTCGTAGTGTAGAAAAGGTAGCTAAGATCCGGGATATCCTTAATTCGAGTTAAGATCACATGAAACACTGTATGAATCCTATATTCTTTACTTAAAGGAGACTGGATTGGTAAATGTGTGTTATGCAAGGCAGAATACCATTGAAATAGAGAAAGAAACACGTGCGGCTGCTTTGGAATGCCTTGCACTTCACTGAAATGTAGTACTACACTCTATAACACAGTTGAGAAACAAGGTTCCCTAGCTGCCTCAGTTCATAACAGTGTGTTGGAAGTTGTTTGATAAAGTGGGCAAAGCTTATACTTGGACCAGAAGGCAGAATATAGGAAACTACATGAAAACATGAATAATTCAGGGAAAATGACTGTAAACAGATGTGAACTCGTTTAGAACAGCTCAAAGATATTCTCCAAGTCAGTTCTTAGTGTAGAAAAGGTAGCTAAGATCCGAGAAATCCTTAATTCGAGTTAAGATCACATGAAACACTGTATGAATCCTATATTCTTTACTTAAAGGAGACTGGAGTGGTAAATGTGTGTTATACAAGGCACAATACCATTGAAATAGAGAAAGAAACACGTTCGGCATCTTTGGAATGCCTTGCACTTCACTGAAATGTAGTACTACACTCTATAACACAGTTGAGACACAATGTTCCCAAGCTGCCTCAGTTCATAACAGTGTGTTGGAAGTTGTTTGATAAAGTGGGCAAAGCTTATACTTGGACCAGAAGGCAGAATATAGGAAACTACATGAAAACATGAATAATTCAGAGAAAATGACTGTAACCAGATGAGAACTCGTTTAGAACAGCTCAAAGACATTCTCCAAGTCAGTTCTTTGTGTAGAAAAGGTAGCTAAGATCCGGAAAATCCGTAATTCGAGTTAAGATCACATGAAACACTGTATGAATCCTATATTCTTGACTTAAAGGAGACTGGAGTGGTAAATGTGTTTTATACAAGGCACAATACCATTGAAATGGAGAAAGAAACACGTTTGGCAGCTTTGGAATGCCTTGCACTTCACTGAAATGTAGTACTACACTCTATAACAGAGTTGAGAGACAATGTTCCCAAGCTGCCTCAGTTCATAACAGTGTGTAGTAAGTTGTTTGATAAAGTGGGCAAAGCTTATACTTGGACCAGAAGGCAGAATATAGGAAACTACATGAAAACATGGATAATTCAGAGAAAATGACTGTAAACAAATGAGAACTCGTTTAGAACAGCTCAAAGAGTTTCTCCAAGTCAGTTCTTAGTGTAGAAAAGGTAGCTAAGATCCGGGAAATCCTCAATTTGAGTTAAGATCACATGAAACACTGTATGAATCCTATATTCTTTACTTAAAGGAGACTGGAGTGGTAAATGTGTGTTATACAAGGCACAATACCATTGAAATATAGAAAGAAACACGTTTGGCAGCTTTGGAAAGTCTTACACTTCACTGAAATGTACTACTACACTCTATAACACAGTTGAGAGACAATGTTCCCAAGATGCCTCAGTTCATAACAGTGTGCAGGAAGTTGTTTGATAAAGTGGGCAAAGCTTATACTTGGACAAGAAGGCAGAATATAGGAAACTACATGAAAACATGAATAATTGATAGAAAATGACTGTAAACAGATGAGAACTCATTTAGAACAGCTCAAAGAAATTCTCCAAGTCAGTTCTTAGTGGAGAAAAGGCAGCTAAGATCCAGGAAATCCTCAATTCGAGTTAAGATCACATGAAACACTGTATAAATCCTATATTCTTTACTTAAAGGACACTGGAGTGGAAATGTGTGTTAGACAAGGCACCATACCATTGAAATAGAGAAAGAAACATGTTAGGCAGCTTTGGAAAGCCTTAAACTTCAATGAAATGTAGTACTACACTCTATAACACAGTTGAGAGACAATATTCCCAAACTGCCACAGTTCATAACAGTGTGTAGGAAGTTGTTTGATAAAGTGGGCAAAGATTATACTTCGACCAAAAGGCAGAATATAAGAAACTACATGAGAACATGAATAATTCAGAGAAAATGACTGTAAACAAATGAGAACTCGTTTAGAAGAGCTCAAAGTGATTCTCCAAGTCAGTTCTTAGTGTAGAAAAGGTAGCTAAGATCCGGGATATCCTTAATTCCAGTTAAGATCACATGAAACACTGTATGAATCCTATATTCTTTACTTAAAGGAGACTAGAGTGGTAAATGTGTGTTATACAAGGCAGAATACCATTGAAATAGAGAAAGAAACACGTTCGGCAGCTTTGGAAAGTCTTACACTTCACTGAAATGTACTACTACACACTATAACACAGTTGAGAGAGAATGTTCCCGAGCTGCCTCAGTTCATAACAGTGTGTAGGAAGTTGTTTGTATATGTGAGCAAAGCTTATACTTGGACCAGAATGCAGAATATAGGAAACTACATCAAAATATGAATAATTTAGAGAAAATGACTGTAAACAGATGAGAACTCCTTTAGAACAGCTCAAAGAGATTCTCCAAGTCAGTTCTTAGTGTAGAAAAGGTAGCTAATATCCGGAAAATCCGTAATTCGAGTTAAGATCGCATTAAACACTGTATGAATCCTATATTTTTAACTTAAAGGAGACTGGAGTGGTAAATGTGTGTTATACAAGGCACAATACCATTGAAATAGAGAAAGAAACACGTTCGGCAGCTTTGGAATGCCTTGTACTTCACTGAAATGTAGTACTACACTCTATAACACAGTTGAGAGACAATGTTCCTTAGCTGCCTCAGTTCATAACAGTGTGTAGGAAGTTGTTTGATAAAGTGGGCAAAGCTTATACTTGGACAAGAAGGCAGAATATAGGAAACTACATGAAAACATGAATAATTCAGGGAAAATGACTGTAAACAGATGTGAACTCGTTTAGAAAAGCTCAAAGATATTCTCCAAGTCAGTTCTTAGTGTAGAAAAGGTAGATAAGATCCGGGAAATCCTTAATTGGAGTTAAAATCACATGAAACACTGTATGAATCCTATATTCTTTACTTAAAGGAGACTGGAGTGGTAAATGTGTGTTATACAAGGCAGGATACCATTGAAATAGAGAAAGAAACACGTTCGGCAGCCTTGGAAAGCCTTACATTTCACGAAAAATGTAGTACTACACTCCATAACACAGTTGAGAGACAATGTTCCCGAGCTGCCTCAGTTCATAACAGTGTGCAGGAAGTTATTTGTATAGGTGGGCAAAGCTTATACTTGGACCAGAATGCAGAATATAGGAAACTACATGAAAACATGAATAATTCAGAGAAAATGACTATAAACAGATGAGAACTCCTTTACAACAGCTCAAAGAGATTCTCCAAGTCAGTTCTTAGTATAGAAAAGGTAGCTAAGATCCGGGATATCCTTAATTCAAGTTAAGATCACTTGAAACACCGTATGAATCCTATATTCTTTACTAAAAGGAGACTGGAGTGGTAAATGTGTGTTATACAAGGCAGAATACCATTGAAATAGAGAAAGAAACACGTTCGGCAGCTTTGGAAGCTCTTACACTTCACTGAAATGTACTACTACACACTATAACACAGTTGAGAGACAATGTTCCCGAGCTGCCTCAGTTCATAACAGTGTGTAGGAAGTTGTTTGTATATGTGAGCAAAGCTTATACTTGGACCAGAATGCAGAATATAGGAAACTACATGAAAACATGAATAATTTAGAGAAAATGACTGTAAACAGATGAGAACTCCTTTAGAACAGCTCAAAGTGATTCCCCAAGTCAGTTCTTCATGTAGAAAAGGTAGCTAAGATCCGGGATATCCTTAATTCAAGTTAAGATCACATGAAACACTGTATGGATCCTATATTCTTTACTTAAAGGAGACTGGAGTGGTAAATGTGTGTCATACAAGGAAGAATACCATTGAAATAGAGAAAGAAACACGTTCGGCAGCTTTGGAAAGTCTTACACTTCACTGAAATGTACTACTACACTCTATAACACAGTTGAGAGACAATGTTCACAAGCTGCCTCAGTTCATAACAGTGTGTAGGAAGTTGTTTGATAAAGTGGGCAAAGCTTATACTTGGACCAGAAGGCAGAATACAGGAAACTACATGAAAACATGAATAATTCAGAGAAAATGACTTTAAACAGATGAGTACTCCTTTAGAACAGCTCAAAGAGTTTCTCCAAGTCAGTTCTTAGTGTAGAAAAGGTAGCTAAGATCCAGGAAATCGTCAATTTGAGTTAAGATCACATGAAACACTGTATGAATCCTATATTCTTTACTTAAAGGAGACTGGAGTGGTAAATGTGTGTTATACAAGGCAGAATACCATTGAAATAGAGAAAGAAACACGTTCGGCAGCTTTGGAAAGTTTTACACTTCACTGAAATGTACTACTACACTCTATAACACAGTTGAGAGACAATGTTCCCAAGCTGCCTCAGTTCATAACAGTGTGTAGGAAGTTGTTTGATAAAGTGGGCAAAGCTTATACTTGGACCAGAAGGCAGAATATAGGAAACTACATGAAAACATGAATAATTCATACAAAATGACTGTAAACAGATGAGAACTCCTTTAGAACAGCTCAAAGAGATTCTCCAAGTCAGTTCTTCGTCTAGAAAAGGTAGCTAAGATCCTGGATATCCTTAATTCCAGTTAAGATCACATGAAACACTGTATGAATCCTATATTCTTTACTTAAAGGATACTGGAGTTGTAAATGTGTGTTATGCAAGGCAGAATACCATTGAAATAGAGAAAGAAACACGTTCGGCTGCTTTGGAATGCCTTGCACTTCACTGAAATGTAGTACTACACTCTATAACACAGTTGAGAGACAAGGTTACCTAGCTGCCTCAGTTCATAACAGTGTGTTGGAAGTTGTTTGATAAAGTGGGCAAAGCTTATACTTGGACCAGAAGGCAGAATATAGGAAACTACATGAAAGCATGATTAATTCAGAGAAAATGTCTGTAAACAGATGAGAACTCATTTAGAACAGCTCAAAGAAATTCTCCAAGTCAGTTCTTAGTGTAGAAAAGGTACCTAAGATCCAGAAAATCCTCAATTCGAGTTAAGATCACATGAAACACTGTATGAATCCTATATTCTTTACTTAAAGGAGAATGGACTGGTAAATGTGTGTTAGACAAGGCAGCATACCATTGAAATAGAGAAAGAAACACGTTCGGCAGCCTCGGAAAGCCTTACAGTTCACGAAAAATGTAGTACTACACTCCATAACACAGTTGAGAGACAATGTTCCCGAGCTGCCTCAGTTCATAACAGTGTGCAGGAAGTTATTTGTATATGTGGGCAAAGCATATACTTGGACCAGAATGCAGAATATAGGAAACTACATGAAAACATGAATAATTCAGAGAAAATGACTATAAACAGATGAGAACTCCTTTAGAACAGCTCAAAGAGATTCTCCAAGTCAGTTCTTAGTATAGAAGAGGTAGCTAAGATCCGGGATATCCTTAATTCGAGTTAAGATCACTTGATACACCGTATGAATCCTATATTCTTTACTAAAAGGAGACTGGAGTGGTAAATGTGTGTTATACAAGGCAGAATACCATTGAAATAGAGAAAGAAACACGTTCGGCAGCTTTGGAAAGTCTTACACTTCACTGAAATGTACTACTACACACTATAACACAGTTGAGAGACAATGTTCCCGAGCTGCCTCAGTTCATAACAGTGTGTAGGAAGTTGTGTGTATATGTGAGCAAAGCTTATACTTGGACCAGAATGCAGAATATAGGAAACTACATGAAAACATGAATAATTTAGAGAAAATGACTGTAAACAGATGAGAACTCCTTTAGAACAGCTCAAAGAGATTCTCCAAGTCAGTTCTTAGTGTAGAAAAGGTAGCTAAGATCCGGAAAATCCGTAATTCGAGTTAAGATCGCATGAAACACTGTATGAATCCTATATTTTTAACTTAAAGGAGACTGGAGTGGTAAATGTGTGTTATACAAGGCACAATACCATTGAAATAGAGAAAGAAACACGTTCGGCAGCTTTGGAATGCCTTGTACTTCACTGAAATGTAGTACTACACTCTATAACACAGTTGAGAGACAATGTTCCTTAGCTGCCTCAGTTCATAACAGTGTGTAGGAAGTTGTTTGATAAAGTGGGCAAAGCTTATACTTGGACCAGAAGGCAGAATATAGGAAACTACATGAAAACATAAATAGTTCAGGGAAAATGACTGTAAACAGATGTGAACTCGTTTAGAAAAGCTCAAAGATATTCTCCACGTCAGTTCTTAGTGTAGAAAAGGTAGATAAGATCCGGGAAATCCTTAATTGGAGTTAAAATCACATGAAACACTGTATGAATCCTATATTCTTTACTTAAAGGAGACTGGAGTGGTAAATGTGTGTTATACAAGGCAGGATACCATTGAAATAGAGAAAGAAACACGTTCGGCAGCCTTGGAAAGCCTTACATTTCACGAAAAATGTAGTACTACACTCCATAACACAGTTGAGAGACAATGTTCCCGAGCTGCCTCAGTTCATAACAGTGTGCAGGAAGTTATTTGTATATGTGGGCAAAGCTTATACTTGGACCAGAATGCAGAATATAGGAAACTACATGAAAACATGAATAATTCAGAGAAAATGACTATAAACAGATGAGAACTCCTTTACAACAGCTCAAAAAGATTCTCCAAGTCAGTTCTTAGTATAGAAAAGGTAGCTAAGATCCGGGATATCCTTAATTCGAGTTAAGATCACATGAAACACCGTATGAATCCTATATTCTTTACTAAAAGGAGACTGGAGTGGTAAATGTGTGTTATACAAGGCAGAATACCATTGAAATAGAGAAAGAAACACGTTCGGCAGCTTTGGAAGCTTTTACACTTCACTGAAATGTACTACTACACACTATAACACAGTTGAGAGACAATGTTCCCGAGCTGCCTCAGTTCATAACAGTGTGTAGGAAGTTGTTTGTATATGTGAGCAAAGCTTATACTTGGACCAGAATGCAGAATATAGGAAACTACATGAAAACATGAATAATTTAGAGAAAATGACTGTAAACAGATGAGAATTCCTTTAGAACAGCTCAAAGTGATTCCCCAAGTCAGTTCTTCATGTAGAAAAGGTAGCTAAGATCCGGGATATCCTTAATTCAAGTTAAGATCACATGAAACACTGTATGGATCCTATATTCTTTACTTAAAGGAGACTGGAGTGGTAAATGTGTGTCATACAAGGAAGAATACCATTGAAATAGAGAAAGAAACACGTTCCGCAGCTTTGGAAAGTCTTACACTTCACTGAAATGTACTACTACACTCTATAACACAGTTGAGAGACAATGTTCACAAGCTGCCTCAGTTCATAACAGTGTGTAGGAAGTTGTTTGATAAAGTGGGCAAAGCTTATACTTGGACCAGAAGGCAGAATACAGGAAACTACATGAAAACATGAATAATTCAGAGAAAATGACTTTAAACAGATGAGTACTCCTTTAGAACAGCTCAAAGAGTTTCTCCAAGTCAGTTCTTAGTGTAGAAAAGGTAGCTAAGATCCAGGAAATCGTCAATTTGAGTTAAGATCACATGAAACACTGTATGAATCCTATATTCTTTACTTAAAGGAGACTGGAGTGGTAAATGTGTGTTATACAAGGCAGAATACCATTGAAATAGAGAAAGAAACACGTTCGGCAGCTTTGGAAAGTTTTACACTTCACTGAAATGTACTACTACACTCTATAACACAGTTGAGAGACAATGTTCCCAAGCTGCCTCAGTTCATAACAGTGTGTAGGAAGTTGTTTGATAAAGTGGGCAAAGCTTATACTTGGACCAGAAGGCAGAATATAGGAAACTACATGAGAACATGAATAATTCATACAAAATGACTGTAAACAGATGAGAACTCCTTTAGAACAGCTCAAAGAGATTCTCCAAGTCAGTTCTTCGTCTAGAAAAGGTAGCTAAGATCCTGGATATCCTTAATTCCAGTTAAGATCACATGAAACACTGTATGAATCCTATATTCTTTACTTAAAGGATACTGGAGTTGTAAATGTGTGTTATGCAAGGCAGAATACCATTGAAATAGAGAAAGAAACACGTTCGGCTGCTTTGGAATGCCTTGCACTTCACTGAAATGTAGTACTACACTCTATAACACAGTTGAGAGACAAGGTTGCCTAGCTGCCTCAGTTCATAACAGTGTGTTGGAAGTTGTTTGATAAAGTGGGCAAAGCTTATACTTGGACCAGAAGGCAGAATATAGGAAACTACATGAAAGCATGATTAATTCAGAGAAAATGTCTGTAAACAGATGAGAACTCATTTAGAACAGCTCAAAGAAATTCTCCAAGTCAGCTCTTAGTGTAGAAAAGGTACCTAAGATCCAGAAAATCCTCAATTCGAGTTAAGATCACATGAAACACTGTATGAATCCTATATTCTTTACTTAAAGGAGAATGGACTGGTAAATGTGTGTTAGACAAGGCAGCATACCATTGAAATAGAGAAAGAAACACGTTCGGCAGCCTCGGAAAGCCTTACAGTTCACGAAAAATGTAGTACTACACTCCATAACACAGTTGAGAGACAATGTTCCCGAGCTGCCTCAGTTCATAACAGTGTGCAGGAAGTTATTTGTATATGTGGGCAAAGCATATACTTGGACCAGAATGCAGAATATAGGAAACTACATGAAAACATGAATAATTCAGAGAAAATGACTATAAACAGATGAGAACTCCTTTAGAACAGCTCAAAGAGATTCTCCAAGTCAGTTCTTAGTATAGAAAAGGTAGCTAAGATCCGGGATATCCTTAATTCGAGTTAAGATCACTTGATACACCGTATGAATCCTATATTCTTTACTAAAAGGAGACTGGAGTGGTAAATGTGTGTTATACAAGGCAGAATACCATTGAAATAGAGAAAGAAACACGTTCGGCAGCTTTGGAAGCTCATACACTTCACTGAAATGTACTACTACACACTATAACACAGTTGAGAGACAATGTTCCCGAGCTGCCTCAGTTCATAACAGTGTGTAGGAAGTTGTGTGTATATGTGAGCAAAGCTTATACTTGGACCAGAATGCAGAATATAGGAAACTACATGAAAACATGAATAATTTAGAGAAAATGACTGTAAACAGATGTGAACTCGTTTAGAACAGCTCAAAGATATTCTCCAAGTCAGTTCTTAGTGTAGAAAAGGTAGCTAAGATCCGGGAAATCCTTAATTCGAGTTAAGATCACATGAAACACTGTATGAAATCTATATTCTTAACTTAAAGTAGACTGGAGTGGTAAATGTGTGTTATACAAGGCACAATACCATTGAAATAGAGAAAGAAACACGTTCGGCATCTTTGGAATGCCTTGCACTTCACTGAAATGTAGTACTACACTCTATAACACAGATGAGAGACAATGTTCCCAAGCTGCCTCAGTTCATAAGAGTTTGTTGGAAGTTGTTTGATAAAGTGGGCAAAGCTTATACTTGGACCAGAAGGCAGAATATAGGAAACTACATGAAAACATGAATAATTCATAGAAAATGACTGTAAACAGATGAGAACTCATTTAGAACAGCTCAAAGAAATTCTCCAAGTCAGTTCGTAGTGTAGAAAAGGTAGCTAAGATCCGGGATATCCTTAATATATCCCGGAATAATTAGAGAAAATGACTGTAAACAGATGTGAACTCGTTTAGAACAGCTCAAAGATATTCTCCAAGTCAGTTCTTAGTGTAGAAAAGGTAGCTAAGATCCGGGAAATCCTTAATTCGAGTTAAGATCACATGAAACACTGTATGAATCCTATATTCTTTACTTAAAGGAGACTGGATTGGTAAATGTGTGTTATGCAAGGCAGAATACCATTGAAATAGAGAAAGAAACAGGTGCGGCTGCTTTGGAATGCCTTGCACTTCACTGAAATGTAGTACTACACTCTATAACACAGTTGAGAGACAAGGTTCCCTAGCTGCCTCAGTTCATAACAGTGTGTTGGAAGTTGTTTGATAAAGTGGGCAAAGCTTATACTTGGACCAGAAGGCAGAATATAGGAAACTACATGAAAACATGAATAATTCAGAGAAAATGACTGTAACCAGATGAGAACTCGTTTAGAACAGCTCAAAGACATTCTCCAAGTCAGTTCTTTGTGTAGAAAAGGTAGCTAAGATCCGGAAAATCCGTAATTCGAGTTAAGATCACATGAAACACTGTATGAATCCTATATTCTTGACTTAAAGGAGACTGGAGTGGTAAATGTGTTTTATACAAGGCACAATACCATTGAAATGGAGAAAGAAAGACGTTTGGCAGCTTTGGAATGCCTTGCACTTCACTGAAATGTAGTACTACACTCTATAACAGAGTTGAGAGACAATGTTCCCAAGCTGCCTCAGTTCATAACAGTGTGTAGTAAGTTGTTTGATAAAGTGGGCAAAGCTTATACTTGGACCAGAAGGCAGAATATAGGAAACTACATGAAAACATGGATAATTCAGAGAAAATGACTGTAAACAAATGAGAACTCGTTTAGAACAGCTCAAAGAGTTTCTCCAAGTCAGTTCTTAGTGTAGAAAAGGTAGCTAAGATCCAGGAAATCCTCAATTTGAGTTAAAATCACATGAAACACTGTATGAATCCTATATTCTTTACTTAAAGGAGACTGGAGTGGTAAATGTGTGTTATACAAGGCACAATACCATTGAAATAGAGAAAGAAACACGTTTGGCAGCTTTGGAAAGTCTTACACTTCACTGAAATGTACTACTACACTCTATAACACAGTTGAGAGACAATGTTCCCAAGATGCCTCAGTTCATAACAGTGTGCAGGAAGTTGTTTGATAAAGTGGGCAAAGCTTATACTTGGACCAGAAGGCAGAATGTAGGAAACTACATGAAAACATGAATAATTCAGAGAAAATGACTGTAACCAGATGAGAACTCGTTTAGAACAGCTCAAAGACATTCTCCAAGTCAGTTCTTTGTGTAGAAAAGGTAGCTAAGATCTGGAAAATGCGTAATTCGAGTTAAGATCACATGAAACACTGTATGAATCCTATATTATTGACTTAAAGGAGACTGGAGTGGTGAATGTGTGTTATACAAGGCACAATACCATTGAAATAGAGAAAGAAACACGTTTGGCAGCTTTGGAATGCCTTACAGTTCACGAAAAATGTAGTACTACACTCCATAACACAGTTGAGAGACAATGTTCCCGAGCTGCCTCAGTTCATAACAGTGTCCAGGAAGTTATTTGTATATGTGGGCAAAGCTTATACTTGGACCAGAATGCAGAATATAGGAAACTACATGAAAACATGAATAATTCAGAGAAAATGACTATAAACAGATGAGAACTCCTTTAGAACAGCTCAAAGAGATTCTCCAAGTCAGTTCTTAGTATAGAAAAGGTAGCTAAGATCCGGGATATCCTTAATTCGAGTTAAGATCACATGAAACACCGTATGAATCCTATATTCTTTACTTAAAGAGACTAAAATGGTAAATGTGTGTTATACAAGACAGAATACCATTGAAATAGAGAAACACGTTTGGCAGCTTTGGAAAGCCTTATACTTCACTGAAATGTAGTACTACACCTTATAACACAGTTGAGAGACAATGTTCTTGAGCTGCCTCAGTTCATCACAGTGTTTGGGAAGTTGTTTGATAAAGTGGACAAAGCTTATACTTGCCCAGAAGGCAGAATATAGGAAACTACATGAAAACATGAATAATTCAGAGAAAATGACTGTAAACAGATGAGAACTCGTTTAGAAGAGCTGAAAGAGATTCTCCAAGTCAGTTCTTAGTGTAGAAAAGGTAGCTAAGATCCGGGCAGTCGTTAATTCGAGTTAAGATCACATGAAACACTGTATGAAATCTATATTCTTAACTTAAAGGAGACTGGAGTGGTAAATGTGTGTTATACAAGGCACAATACCATTGAAATAGAGAAAGAAACACGTTCGGCATCTTTGGAATGCCTTGCACTTCACTGAAATGTAGTACTACACTCTATAACACAGTTGAGAGACAATGTTCCCAAGCTGCCTCAGTTCATAACAGTTTGTTGGAAGTTGTTTGATAAAGTGGGCAAAGCTTATACTTGGACCAGAAGGCAGAATATAGGAAACTACATGAAAACATGAATAATTCATAGAAAATGACTGTAAACAGATGAGAACTCATTTAGAACAGCTCAAAGAAATTCTCCAAGTCAGTTCGTAGTGTAGAAAAGGTAGCTAAGATCCGGGATATCCTTAATATATCCCGGAATAATTAGAGAAAATGACTGTAAACAGATGTGAACTCGTTTAGAATAGCTCAAAGATATTCTCCAAGTCAGTTCTTAGTGTAGAAAACGTAGCTAAGATCGGGGAAATCCTTAATTCGAGTTAAGATCACATGAAACACTGTATGAATCCTATATTCTTTACTTAAAGGAGACTGGATTGGTAAATGTGTGTTATGCAAGGCAGAATACCATTGAAATAGAGAAAGAAACAGGTGCGGCTGCTTTGGAAAGCCTTGCACTTCACTGAAATGTAGTACTACACTCTATAACACAGTTGAGAGACAAGGTTCCCTAGCTGCCTCAGTTCATAACAGTGTGTTGGAAGTTGTTTGATAAAGTGGGCAAAGCTTATACTTGGACCAGAAGGCAGAATATAGGAAACTACATGAAAACATGAATAATTCAGAGAAAATGACTGTAACCAGATGAGAACTCGTTTAGAACAGCTCAAAGACATTCTCCAAGTCAGTTCTTTGTGTAGAAAAGGTAGCTAAGATCCGGAAAATCCGTAATTCGAGTTAAGATCACATGAAACACTGTATGAATCCTATATTCTTGACTTAAAGGAGACTGGAGTGGTAAATGTGTTTTATACAAGGCACAATACCATTGAAATGGAGAAAGAAAGACGTTTGGCAGCTTTGGAATGCCTTGCACTTCACTGAAATGTAGTACTACACTCTATAACAGAGTTGAGAGACAATGTTCCCAAGCTGCCTCAGTTCATAACAGTGTGTAGTAAGTTGTTTGATAAAGTGGGCAAAGCTTATACTTGGACCAGAAGGCAGAATATAGGAAACTACATGAAAACATGGATAATTCAGAGAAAATGACTGTAAACAAATGAGAACTCGTTTAGAACAGCTCAAAGAGTTTCTCCAAGTCAGTTCTTAGTGTAGAAAAGGTAGCTAAGATCCAGGAAATCCTCAATTTGAGTTAAAATCACATGAAACACTGTATGAATCCTATATTCTTTACTTAAAGGAGACTGGAGTGGTAAATGTGTGTTATACAAGGCACAATACCATTGAAATAGAGAAAGAAACACGTTTGGCAGCTTTGGAAAGTCTTACACTTCACTGAAATGTACTACTACACTCTATAACACAGTTGAGAGACAATGTTCCCAAGATGCCTCAGTTCATAACAGTGTGCAGGAAGTTGTTTGATAAAGTGGGCAAAGCTTATACTTGGACCAGAAGGCAGAATGTAGGAAACTACATGAAAACATGAATAATTCAGAGAAAATGACTGTAACCAGATGAGAACTCGTTTAGAACAGCTCAAAGACATTCTCCAAGTCAGTTCTTTGTGTAGAAAAGGTAGCTAAGATCTGGAAAATGCGTAATTCGAGTTAAGATCACATGAAACACTGTATGAATCCTATATTCTTGACTTAAAGGAGACTGGAGTGGTGAATGTGTGTTATACAAGGCACAATACCATTGAAATAGAGAAAGGAACACGTTTGGCAGCTTTGGAATGCCTTACAGTTCACGAAAAATGTAGTACTACACTCCATAACACAGTTGAGAGACAATGTTCCCGAGCTGCCTCAGTTCATAACAGTGTGCAGGAAGTTATTTGTATATGTGGGCAAAGCTTATACTTGGACCAGAATGCAGAATATAGGAAACTACATGAAAACATGAATAATTCAGAGAAAATGACTATAAACAGATGAGAACTCCTTTAGAACAGCTCAAAGAGATTCTCCAAGTCAGTTCTTAGTATAGAAAAGGTAGCTAAGATCCGGGATATCCTTAATTCGAGTTAAGATCACATGAAACACCGTATGAATCCTATATTCTTTACTTAAAGGAGACTAAAATGGTAAATGTGTGTTATACAAGACAGAATACCATTGAAATAGAGAAACACGTTTGGCAGCTTTGGAAAGCCTTATACTTCACTGAAATGTAGTACTACACCTTATAACACAGTTGAGAGACAATGTTCTTGAGCTGCCTCAGTTCATCACAGTGTTTGGGAAGTTGTTTGATAAAGTGGACAAAGCTTATACTTGCCCAGAAGGCAGAATATAGGAAACTACATGAAAACATGAATAATTCAGAGAAAATGACTGTAAACAGATGAGAACTCGTTTAGAAGAGCTGAAAGAGATTCTCCAAGTCAGTTCTTAGTGTAGAAAAGGTAGCTAAGATCCGGGCAGTCGTTAATTCGAGTTAAGATCACATGAAACACTGTATGAATCCTATATTCTTTACTTGAAGGAGACTAGAGTGGTAAATGTGTGTTATACAAGGCAGAATACCATTGAAATACACACGTTTGGCAGCTTTGGAAAGCCTTACACTTCACTGAAATGTAGTACTACACTCTATAACACAGTTGAGAGACAATGTTCCTGAGCTGCCTCAGTTCATCACAGTGTTTGGGAAGTTGTTGGATAAAGTGGGCAAAGCTTATACTTGCCCAGATGGCAGAATATAGGAAACTACATGAAAACATGAATAATTCAGAGAAAATGACTGTAAGCAGATGGAAGTTGTTGGATAAAGTGGGCAAAGCTTATACTAGGACCAGAAGGCAGAATATAGGAAACTACATGAAAACATGAATAATTCAGAGAAAATGACTGTAAGCAGATGGGAACTCGTTTCGAAGAGCTGAAAGAGATTCTCCAAGTCAGTTCTTAGTGTAGAAAAGGTAGCTAAGATCCGGGCAATCATTAATTCGAGTTCAGATCACATGAAACACTGTATGAATCCTATATTCTTTACTTAAAGGAGACTAGAGTGGTAAATGTGTGTTGTACAAGGCAAAATACCATTGAAATAGAGAAAGAAACACGTTCGGCAGCTTTGGAAAGCCAAACACTTCACTGAAATGTAGTACTACACTCTGTAACAGTTGAGAGACAATGTTCCCTAGCTGCCTCAGTTTATAACTGTGTGTAGGAAGTTGTTTCGTAAAGTGGGCAAAGCTTATACTAGGACCAGAAGGCATAATATAGGAAACTACATGAAAACTTGAATAATTCAGAGAAAATGACTGTAAGCATATGAGAACTCGTTTCGAAAACCTGAAAGAGATTCTCCAATTCAGTTCTTATTGTAGAAAAGGTAGGTAAGATCCCGGCAATTCATCACAGTGTTTGGGAAGTTGTTTGATAAAGTGGGCAAAGCTTATACTAGGACCAGGAGGCAGAATATAGGAAACTACATGAAAACATGAATAATTCAGAGAAAATGACTGTAAACAGATGAGAACTCATTTAGAACAGCTGAACGAGATTCTCCAAGACAGTTCTTAGTGTAGAAAAGGTAGCTAAGATCCCAGCAATCCTTAATTCGAGTTAAGATCACATGAAACACTGTATGAATCCTATATTCTTTACTTCAAGGAGACTAGAGTGGTAAATGTGTGTTATACAAGGCAGAATACCATGTAAATAGAGAAAGAAACGTGTTCGGCAGCTTTGGAAAGCCTTACACTTCACTGAAATGCAGTACCACAATCTATAACACAGTTGAGAGACAATGTTCCCGAGCTGCCTCAGTTCATAACAGTGTGTAGGAAGTTGTTTGATAAAGTGGGCAAAACCTATACTGGGACCAGAAGGCAGAATATAGGAAACTACATGAAAACTTGGAAAATTCAGAGAAAATGACTCTAAACAGATGAGAACTAGTTTAGAAGTTCTGAAAGAGATTCTCCAATTCAGTTCTTAGTGTAGAAAAGGTAGCTAAGATCCGGGCAATCGTTAATTGGAGTTAAGATCTCATGAAACACTGTATGAATCCTACATTATTTACTTAAAAGAGACTAGAGTGGTAAATGTGTGTTATACAAGGCAGAATACCATTGAAATACAGAAAGAAACACGTTTGGCAGCTTTGGAAAGCCTTACACTTCACTGAAATGTAGTACTACCCTCTACAACACAATGTTCCCTAGCTGCCTCAGATCATAACAGTGTCTAGGAAGTTTTTTCATAAAGTGGGCAAAGCTTATACTTGGACCAGAAGGCAGAATATAGGAAACTACATGAAAACTTGAAAAATTCAGAGAAAATGACTTTCAACAGATGAGAACTCGTTTAGAAGAACTCAAAGAGATTCTCCAAGTCAGTTCTTAGTGTAGAAAAGGTAGCTAAGATCAGGGCAATCCTAAAAGAGACTAGAATGGTAAATATGTGTTATACAAGGCAGAATACCATTGAAATACAGAAAGAAACACGTTTGGCAGCTTTGGAAAGCCTTACACTTCACTGAAATGTAGTACTACACTCTATAACACAGTTGAGAGACAATGTTCCTGAGCTGCCTCAGTTCATCACAGTGTTTGGGAAGTTGTTGGATAAAGTGGGCAAAGCTTATACTTGCCCAGATGGCAGAATATAAGAAACTACATGAAAACTTGAATAATTCAGAGAAAATGACTGTAAGCAGATGAGAACTCGTTTAGAAGTGCTGAAAGAGATTCTCCAAGTCAGTTCTTATTGTAGAAAAGGTAGCTTAGATCCGGGCAATCCTTAATTCGAGTTAAGATCACATGAAACACTGTATGAATCCTATATTCTTTACTTAAAGGAGACTAGAGTGGTAAATGTGTGTTATAACAGGCAAAATTCCATTGAAATAGAGAAAGAATCACGTTCGGCAGCTTTGGAAAACTTAACACTTCACTGAAATGTAGTACTACAGTCTATAACAGTTGAGAGACAATGTTCCCTAGCTGCCTCAGTTTATAACTGTGTGTAGGAAGTTGTTTGGTAAAGTGGGCAAAGCTTATACTTGTACCAGAACGCAGAATATAGGAAACTACATGAAAACTTGAAAAATTCAGAGAAAATGACTTTAAACAGTTGAGAACTCGTTTAGGAGAGCGGAAAGAGATTCTCCAAGTCAGTTCTTAGTGTAGAAAAGGTAGCTAAGATCCGGGCAATCCTTAATTCGAGTTAAGATCACATGAAACACTGTATGAATCCTATATTCTTTACTTAAAGGAGACTAAAATGGTAAATGTGTGTTATACAAGGCAGAATACCATTGAAATAGAGAAACACGTTTGGCAGCTTTGGAAAGCCCTACACTTCACTGAAATGTAGTACTACATCTTATAACACAGTTGAGAGACAATGTTCTTGAGCTGCCTCAGTTCATCACAGTGTTTGGGAAGTTGTTTGATGAAGTGGGCAAAGCTTATACTAGGACCAGAAGGCAGAATATAGGAAACTACATGAAAACATGAATAATTCAGAGAAAATGACTATAAACAGATGAGAACTCGTTTAGAACAACTGAACGAGATTCTCCAAGACAGTTCTTAGTGTAGAAAAGGTAGATAAGATCAGGGCAATCCTTAATTCCAGTTAAGATCACATGAAACACTGTATGAATCCTACATTCTTTACTTAAAGGAGACTAGAGTGGTAAATGTGTGATATACAAGGCAGAATACCATTGAAATAGAGAAAGAAACATGTTTGGCAGCTTTGTAAAGCCTTACACTTCACTGAAATGTAGTACTACACTCTATAACACAGTTGAACGACAATGTTCCCGAGCTGCCTCAGTTCATCACAGTGTTTGGGAAGTTGTTTGATAAAGTCGGCAAAGCTTATACTTGCCCAGATGGCAGAATATAGGAAACTACATGAAAACTTGAATAATTCAGAGAAAATGACTTTCAACAGATGAGAACTCGTTTAGAAGAACTCAAAGAGATTCTCCAAGTCAGTTCTTAGTGTAGAAAAGATAGCTAAGATCCGGGCAATCGTTTATTCGAGTTAAGATCACATGAAACACTGTATGAATCCTATATTCTTTACTTAAAGGAGACTAGAGTGGTAAATGAGTGTTATACAACGCAGAATACCATTGGAATAGAGTAAAAAACACGTTTGGCAGCTTTGGAAAGCCTTACACTTCACTGAAATGTAGTACTACACTCTGTAACACAGTTGAGAGACAATGTTCCTGAGCTGCCTCAGTTCATCACAGTGTTTTGGAAGTTGTTTGATAAAGTGGGCAAAGCTTATACTAGGACCAGAAGGCAGAATATAGGAAACTACATGAAAACATGAATAATTCAGAGAAAATGACTGTAAGCAGATGGGAACTCGTTTAGAAGAGCTGAAAGAGATTCTCCAAGTCAGTTCTTAGTGTAGAAAAGGTAGCTAAGATCCGGGCAATCATTAATTCGAGTTCAGAACACATGAAACACTGTATGAATCCTATATTCTTAACTTAAAGGAGACTAGAGTGGTAAATGTGTGTTATACAAGGCAAAATACCATTGAAATAGAGAAAGAAACACGTTCGGCATCTTTGGAAAGCCTTACACTTCACTGAAATGTAGTACTACACTCTATAACACAGTTGAGAGACAATGTTCCCGAGCTGCCTCAGTTCATCACAGTGTGTAGGAAGTTGTTTGATAAAGTGGGCAACGATTATACTTGGACCATAAGGCAGAATATACGAAACTACATGAAAACATGAATAATTCAGAGAAAATGACTATAAACAGATGAGAACTCGTTTAGAACAACTGAACGAGATTCTCCAAGACAGTTCTTAGTGTAGAAAAGGTAGCTAAGATCCGGGCAATCCTTAATTCGAGTTCAGATCACATGAAACACTGTATGAATCCTATATTCTTTACTTAAAGGAGACTAGAGTGGTAAATGTGTGTTATACAAGGCAGAATACCATTGAAATAGAGAAAGAAACACGTTTGGCAGCTTTGGAAAGCCTTACACTTCACTGAAATGTAGTACTACACTCTATAACACAGTAGAGAGACAATGTTCCCGAGCTGCCTCAGTTCATCACTGTGTTTGGGAAGTTGTTTGATGAAGTGGGCAAAGCTTAAACTTGGATGTGAAGGCAGAGTATAGGAAACTACATGAAAACGTGAATAATTCAGAGAAAATGACTGTAAACAGATGAGAACTCGTTTAGAAGAGCTCAAAGAGATTCTCCAAGTCAGTTCTTATTGTAGAAAATGTAGCTAATATCCGGGAAATCCTTAAGTCGAGTTAAGATCACATGAAACACTGTATGAATCCTTCATTCTTTACTTAAAGAACCCTAGAGTGGTAAATGTGTGTTATACAAGGCAGAATACCATTGAAATAGAGAAAGTAACACATTCGGCAGCTTTGGAAAGCCTTACACTTCACTGAAATGTAGTACTACACTCTATAACACAGTTGAGAGACAATGTTCTTTAGCTGCCTCAGTTCATAACAGTGTGTAGGAAGTTGTTTGATAAAGTGGGCAAAGCTTATACTTGGACCAGAAGGCAGAATATAGGAAACTACATGAAAACATGAATAATTCAGAGAAAATGACTGTAAACAGATGAGAACTCGTTTAGAACAGCTCAAAGAGGTTCTCCAAGTCAGTTCTAGTGTAGAAAAGGTAGCTAAGATCCGGGAAATCCTTAATTTGAGTTAAGATCACATGAAACATTGTATGAATCCTATATTTTTTACCTAAAGGAGACTAGAGTGGTAAATGTGTGTTTTACAATGCGGAATACCATTGAAATAGAGAAAGAAACAGGTTCGGCAGCTTTGGAAAGCCTTACACTTCACTGACATGTAGTACTACACTCTATAACACAGTTGAGAGACAATGTTCCCGAGCTGCCTCAGTTCATAACATTGTATAGGATGTTGTTTGATAAATTGGACAAAGCTTATACTTGGACCAGAAGGCAGAATATAGGAAACTACATGAAAACTTGAATAATTCAGAGAAAATGACTGTAAACAGATGAGAACTGGTTTCGAACAGCTGAAAGAGATTCTCCAAGTGAGTTCTTAGTGTAGAAAAGGTAGCTAAGATCTGGAAAATCCTTAATTCGAGTTAAGATCACATGAAACACTGTATAAATCCTATATTCTTGACTTAAAGGAGACTAGAGTGGTAAATGTGTGTTATACAAGGCAGAATAACATTTAAATAAAGAAAGAAACACAATCGGCAGCTTTGGAAAGGCTTAGACTTAACTGAAATATTGTACTACACTCTATAACACAGTTGAGAGACAATCTTCCCGAGCTGCCTCAGTTCATAACAGTGTGTAGGATGTTGTTTGATAAAGTGGGCAAAGCTTATACTTGGACCAGAAGGCAGAATATAGGAAACTACATGAAAACATGAATAATTCAGAGAAAATTACTGTAAATAGATGAGAACACGTTTAGAATAGCTGAAAGAGATTCTCCAAGTCAGTTCTTAGTGTAGAAAAGGTAGCTAAGATCCGGGCAATCCTTAATTCGAGTTAAGATCACATGAAACACTGTATGAATCCTATATTCTTTACTTAAAGGAGACTAAAGTGGTAAATGTGTGTTATACAAGGCAGAATACCACTGAAATAGAGAAAGAAACACATTTGGCAGCTTTAGAAAGCCTTACACTTCACTGAAATATAGTACTACATCTTATAACACAGTTGAGAGACAATGTTCTTGAGCTGCCTCAGTTCATCACAGTGTTTGGGAAGTTGTTTGATGAAGTGGGCAAAGCTTATACTAGGACCAGAAGGCAGAATATAGGAAACTACATGAAAACATGAATAATTCAGAGAAAATGACTATAAACAGATGAGAACTCATTTAGAACAACTGAACGAGATTCTCCAAGACAGTTCTTAGTGTAGAAAAGGTAGATAAGATCAGGGCAATCCTTAATTCGAGTTAAGATCACATGAAACACTGTATGAATCCTATATTCTTTACTTAAAGGAGACTAGAGTGGTAAATGTGTGTTATACAAGGCAAAATACCATTGAAATAGAGAAAGAAACACGTTCGGCAGCTTTGGAAAGCCTTACACTTCACTGAAATGTAGTAGTAGACTCTGTAACACAGTTGAGAGACAATGTTCCCTAGCTGCCTCAGTTCATCACAGTGTTTGGGAAGTTGTTTGATAAAGTCGGCAAAGCTTATACTTGCCCAGATGGCAGAATATAGGAAACTACATGAAAACTTGAATAATTCAGAGAAAATGACTTTCAACAGATGAGAACTCGTTTAGAAGAACTCAAAGAGATTCTCCAAGTCAGTTCTTAGTGTAGAAAAGATAGCTAAGATCCGGGCAATCGTTTATTCGAGTTAAGATCACATGAAACACTGTATGAATCCTATATTCTTTACTTAAAGGAGACTAGAGTGGTAAATGAGTGTTATACAACGCAGAATACCATTGGAATAGAGTAAAAAACACGTTTGGCAGCTTTGGAAAGCCTTACACTTCACTGAAAT
The DNA here is from genome assembly GCF_964339955.1 of Pipistrellus hanaki. Classification (NCBI taxonomy): domain Eukaryota; kingdom Metazoa; phylum Chordata; class Mammalia; order Chiroptera; family Vespertilionidae; genus Pipistrellus; species Pipistrellus hanaki. Next base: position 478,972 of record NW_028182287.1, on the reverse strand, counting down.
GTAGTACTACACTCTGTAACACAGTTGAGAGACAATGTTCCTGAGCTGCCTCAGTTCATCACAGTGTTTTGGAAGTTGTTTGATAAAGTGGGCAAAGCTTATACTAGGACCAGAAGGCAGAATATAGGAAACTACATGAAAACATGAATAATTCAGAGAAAATGACTGTAAGCAGATGGGAACTCGTTTAGAAGAGCTGAAAGAGATTCTCCAAGTCAGTTCTTAGTGTAGAAAAGGTAGCTAAGATCCGGGCAATCATTAATTCGAGTTCAGAACACATGAAACACTGTATGAATCCTATATTCTTAACTTAAAGGAGACTAGAGTGGTAAATGTGTGTTATACAAGGCAAAATACCATTGAAATAGAGAAAGAAACACGTTCGGCATCTTTGGAAAGCCTTACACTTCACTGAAATGTAGTACTACACTCTATAACACAGTTGAGAGACAATGTTCCCGAGCTGCCTCAGTTCATCACAGTGTGTAGGAAGTTGTTTGATAAAGTGGGCAACGATTATACTTGGACCATAAGGCAGAATATACGAAACTACATGAAAACATGAATAATTCAGAGAAAATGACTATAAACAGATGAGAACTCGTTTAGAACAACTGAACGAGATTCTCCAAGACAGTTCTTAGTGTAGAAAAGGTAGCTAAGATCCGGGCAATCCTTAATTCGAGTTCAGATCACATGAAACACTGTATGAATCCTATATTCTTTACTTAAAGGAGACTAGAGTGGTAAATGTGTGTTATACAAGGCAGAATACCATTGAAATAGAGAAAGAAACACGTTTGGCAGCTTTGGAAAGCCTTACACTTCACTGAAATGTAGTACTACACTCTATAACACAGTAGAGAGACAATGTTCCCGAGCTGCCTCAGTTCATCACTGTGTTTGGGAAGTTGTTTGATGAAGTGGGCAAAGCTTAAACTTGGATGTGAAGGCAGAGTATAGGAAACTACATGAAAACGTGAATAATTCAGAGAAAATGACTGTAAACAGATGAGAACTCGTTTAGAAGAGCTCAAAGAGATTCTCCAAGTCAGTTCTTATTGTAGAAAATGTAGCTAATATCCGGGAAATCCTTAAGTCGAGTTAAGATCACATGAAACACTGTATGAATCCTTCATTCTTTACTTAAAGAACCCTAGAGTGGTAAATGTGTGTTATACAAGGCAGAATACCATTGAAATAGAGAAAGTAACACATTCGGCAGCTTTGGAAAGCCTTACACTTCACTGAAATGTAGTACTACACTCTATAACACAGTTGAGAGACAATGTTCTTTAGCTGCCTCAGTTCATAACAGTGTGTAGGAAGTTGTTTGATAAAGTGGGCAAAGCTTATACTTGGACCAGAAGGCAGAATATAGGAAACTACATGAAAACATGAATAATTCAGAGAAAATGACTGTAAACAGATGAGAACTCGTTTAGAACAGCTCAAAGAGGTTCTCCAAGTCAGTTCTAGTGTAGAAAAGGTAGCTAAGATCCGGGAAATCCTTAATTTGAGTTAAGATCACATGAAACATTGTATGAATCCTATATTTTTTACCTAAAGGAGACTAGAGTGGTAAATGTGTGTTTTACAATGCGGAATACCATTGAAATAGAGAAAGAAACAGGTTCGGCAGCTTTGGAAAGCCTTACACTTCACTGACATGTAGTACTACACTCTATAACACAGTTGAGAGACAATGTTCCCGAGCTGCCTCAGTTCATAACATTGTATAGGATGTTGTTTGATAAATTGGACAAAGCTTATACTTGGACCAGAAGGCAGAATATAGGAAACTACATGAAAACTTGAATAATTCAGAGAAAATGACTGTAAACAGATGAGAACTGGTTTCGAACAGCTGAAAGAGATTCTCCAAGTGAGTTCTTAGTGTAGAAAAGGTAGCTAAGATCTGGAAAATCCTTAATTCGAGTTAAGATCACATGAAACACTGTATAAATCCTATATTCTTGACTTAAAGGAGACTAGAGTGGTAAATGTGTGTTATACAAGGCAGAATAACATTTAAATAAAGAAAGAAACACAATCGGCAGCTTTGGAAAGGCTTAGACTTAACTGAAATATTGTACTACACTCTATAACACAGTTGAGAGACAATCTTCCCGAGCTGCCTCAGTTCATAACAGTGTGTAGGATGTTGTTTGATAAAGTGGGCAAAGCTTATACTTGGACCAGAAGGCAGAATATAGGAAACTACATGAAAACATGAATAATTCAGAGAAAATTACTGTAAATAGATGAGAACACGTTTAGAATAGCTGAAAGAGATTCTCCAAGTCAGTTCTTAGTGTAGAAAAGGTAGCTAAGATCCGGGCAATCCTTAATTCGAGTTAAGATCACATGAAACACTGTATGAATCCTATATTCTTTACTTAAAGGAGACTAAAGTGGTAAATGTGTGTTATACAAGGCAGAATACCACTGAAATAGAGAAAGAAACACATTTGGCAGCTTTAGAAAGCCTTACACTTCACTGAAATATAGTACTACATCTTATAACACAGTTGAGAGACAATGTTCTTGAGCTGCCTCAGTTCATCACAGTGTTTGGGAAGTTGTTTGATGAAGTGGGCAAAGCTTATACTAGGACCAGAAGGCAGAATATAGGAAACTACATGAAAACATGAATAATTCAGAGAAAATGACTATAAACAGATGAGAACTCATTTAGAACAACTGAACGAGATTCTCCAAGACAGTTCTTAGTGTAGAAAAGGTAGATAAGATCAGGGCAATCCTTAATTCGAGTTAAGATCACATGAAACACTGTATGAATCCTATATTCTTTACTTAAAGGAGACTAGAGTGGTAAATGTGTGTTATACAAGGCAAAATACCATTGAAATAGAGAAAGAAACACGTTCGGCAGCTTTGGAAAGCCTTACACTTCACTGAAATGTAGTAGTAGACTCTGTAACACAGTTGAGAGACAATGTTCCCTAGCTGCCTCAGTTCATCACAGTGTTTTGGAAATTGTTTGATAAAGTGGGCAACGCTTATACTTGGACCAGAAGGCAGAATACAGGACAGTACATGAAAACTTGAAAAATTCAGAGAAAATGACTTTAAACAGATGAGAACTCGTTTAGAATAGCTGAAAGAGATTCTCCAAGTCAGTTCTTAGTGTAGAAAAGGTAGCTAAGATCCGGGCAATCCTTAATTCGAGTTAAGATCACATGAAACACTGTATGAATCCTATATTCTTTACTTAAAGGAGACTAAAGTGGTAAATGCGTGTTATACAAGGCAGAATACCATTGAAATAGAGAAAGAAACACGTTTGGCAGCTTTTGAAATCCTTACACTTCACTGAAATGTAGCACTACACCTTATAACACAGTTGAGAGACAATGTTCTTGAGCTGCCTCAGTTCATCACAGTGTTTCGGAAGTTGTTTGATAAAGTGGGCAAAGCTTATACTTGCCCAGAAGGCAGAATGTAGGAAACTACATGAAAACTTGAATAATTCAGAGAAAATGACTGTAAACAGATGAGAACTCGTTTAGAATAGCTGAAAGAGATTCTGCAAGTCAGTTCTTAGTGTAGAAAAGGTAGCTAAGATCCGGGCAATCCTTAATTCGAGTTAAGATCACATGAAACAGTGTATGAATCCTACATTCTTTACTTAAAGGAGACTAGAGTGGTAAATGTGTGTTATACAAGGCAGAATACCATTGAAATAGAGAAAGTAACACATTCGGCAGCTTTGGAAAGCCTTACACTTCACTGAAATGTAGTACTACACTCTATAACACAGTTGAGAGACAATGTTCTTTAGCTGCCTCAGTTCATAACAGTGTGTAGGAAGTTGTTTGATAAAGTGGGCAAAGCTTATACTTGGACCAGAAGGCAGAATATAGGAAACTACATGAAAACATGAATAATTCAGAGAAAATGACTGTAAACAGATGAGAACTCGTTTAGAACAGCTCAAAGAGGTTCTCCAAGTCAGTTCTAGTGTAGAAAAGGTAGCTAAGATCCGGGAAATCCTTAATTTGAGTTAAGATCACATGAAACATTGTATGAATCCTATATTTTTTACCTAAAGGAGACTAGAGTGGTAAATGTGTGTTTTACAATGCGGAATACCATTGAAATAGAGAAAGAAACAGGTTCGGCAGCTTTGGAAAGCCTTACACTTCACTGACATGTAGTACTACACTCTATAACACAGTTGAGAGACAATGTTCCCGAGCTGCCTCAGTTCATAACATTGTATAGGATGTTGTTTGATAAATTGGACAAAGCTTATACTTGGACCAGAAGGCAGAATATAGGAAACTACATGAAAACTTGAATAATTCAGAGAAAATGACTGTAAACAGATGAGAACTGGTTTCGAACAGCTGAAAGAGATTCTCCAAGTGAGTTCTTAGTGTAGAAAAGGTAGCTAAGATCTGGAAAATCCTTAATTCGAGTTAAGATCACATGAAACACTGTATAAATCCTATATTCTTGACTTAAAGGAGACTAGAGTGGTAAATGTGTGTTATACAAGGCAGAATAACATTTAAATAAAGAAAGAAACACAATCGGCAGCTTTGGAAAGGCTTACACTTAACTGAAATATTGTACTACACTCTATAACACAGTTGAGAGACAATCTTCCCGAGCTGCCTCTGTTCATAACAGTGTGTAGGATGTTGTTTGATAAAGTGGGCAAAGCTTATACTTGGACCAGAAGGCAGAATATAGGAAACTACATGAAAACATGAATAATTCAGAGAAAATTACTGTAAATAGATGAGAACACGTTTAGAATAGCTGAAAGAGATTCTCCAAGTCAGTTCTTAGTGTAGAAAAGGTAGCTAAGATCCGGGCAATCCTTAATTCGAGTTCAGATCACATGAAACACTGTATGAATCCTATATTCTTTACTTAAAGGAGACTAGAGTGGTAAATGTGTGTTATACAAGGCAAAATACCATTGAAATAGAGAAAGAAACACGTTCGGCAGCTTTGGAAAGCCTTACACTTCACTGAAATGTAGTAGTAGACTCTGTAACACAGTTGAGAGACAATGTTCCCTAGCTGCCTCAGTTCATCACAGTGTTTTGGAAATTGTTTGATAAAGTGGGCAACGCTTATACTTGGACCAGAAGGCAGAATACAGGACAGTACATGAAAAGTTGAAAAATTCAGAGAAAATGACTTTAAACAGATGAGAACTCGTTTAGAATAGCTGAAAGAGATTCTCCAAGTCAGTTCTTAGTGTAGAAAAGGTAGCTAAGATCCGGGCAATCCTTAATTCGAGTTAAGATCACATGAAACACTGTATGAATCCTATATTCTTTACTTAAAGGAGACTAAAGTGGTAAATGCGTGTTATACAAGGCAGAATACCATTGAAATAGAGAAAGAAACACGTTTGGCAGCTTTTGAAATCCTTACACTTCACTGAAATGTAGCACTACACCTTATAACACAGTTGAGAGACAATGTTCTTGAGCTGCCTCAGTTCATCACAGTGTTTCGGAAGTTGTTTGATAAAGTGGGCAAAGCTTATACTTGCCCAGAAGGCAGAATGTAGGAAACTACATGAAAACTTGAATAATTCAGAGAAAATGACTGTAAACAGATGAGAACTCGTTTAGAATAGCTGAAAGAGATTCTGCAAGTCAGTTCTTAGTGTAGAAAAGGTAGCTAAGATCCGGGCAATCCTTAATTCGAGTTAAGATCACATGAAACAGTGTATGAATCCTACATTCTTTACTTAAAGGAGACTAGAGTGGTAAATGTGTGTTATACAAGGCAGAATACCATTGAAATAGAGAAAGTAACACATTCGGCAGCTTTGGAAAGCCTTACACTTCACTGAAATGTAGTACTACACTCTATAACACAGTTGAGAGACAATGTTCTTTAGCTGCCTCAGTTCATAACAGTGTGTAGGAAGTTGTTTGATAAAGTGGGCAAAGCTTATACTTGGACCAGAAGGCAGAATATAGGAAACTACATGAAAACATGAATAATTCAGAGAAAATGACTGTAAACAGATGAGAACTCGTTTAGAACAGCTCAAAGAGGTTCTCCAAGTCAGTTCTAGTGTAGAAAAGGTAGCTAAGATCCGGGAAATCCTTAATTTGAGTTAAGATCACATGAAACATTGTATGAATCCTATATTTTTTACCTAAAGGAGACTAGAGTGGTAAATGTGTGTTTTACAATGCGGAATACCATTGAAATAGAGAAAGAAACAGGTTCGGCAGCTTTGGAAAGCCTTACACTTCACTGACATGTAGTACTACACTCTATAACACAGTTGAGAGACAATGTTCCCGAGCTGCCTCAGTTCATAACATTGTATAGGATGTTGTTTGATAAATTGGACAAAGCTTATACTTGGACCAGAAGGCAGAATATAGGAAACTACATGAAAACTTGAATAATTCAGAGAAAATGACTGTAAACAGATGAGAACTGGTTTCGAACAGCTGAAAGAGATTCTCCAAGTGAGTTCTTAGTGTAGAAAAGGTAGCTAAGATCTGGAAAATCCTTAATTCGAGTTAAGATCACATGAAACACTGTATAAATCCTATATTCTTGACTTAAAGGAGACTAGAGTGGTAAATGTGTGTTATACAAGGCAGAATAACATTTAAATAAAGAAAGAAACACAATCGGCAGCTTTGGAAAGGCTTACACTTAACTGAAATATTGTACTACACTCTATAACACAGTTGAGAGACAATCTTCCCGAGCTGCCTCTGTTCATAACAGTGTGTAGGATGTTGTTTGATAAAGTGGGCAAAGCTTATACTTGGACCAGAAGGCAGAATATAGGAAACTACATGAAAACATGAATAATTCAGAGAAAATTACTGTAAATAGATGAGAACACGTTTAGAATAGCTGAAAGAGATTCTCCAAGTCAGTTCTTAGTGTAGAAAAGGTAGCTAAGATCCGGGCAATCCTTAATTCGAGTTAAGATCACATGAAACACTGTATGAATCCTATATTCTTTACTTAAAGGAGACTAAAGTGGTAAATGTGTGTTATACAAGGCAGAATACCACTGAAATAGAGAAAGAAACACATTTGGCAGCTTTAGAAAGCCTTACACTTCACTGAAATATAGTACTACATCTTATAACACAGTTGAGAGACAATGTTCTTGAGCTGCCTCAGTTCATCACAGTGTTTGGGAAGTTGTTTGATGAAGTGGGCAAAGCTTATACTAGGACCAGAAGGCAGAATATAGGAAACTACATGAAAACATGAATAATTCAGAGAAAATGACTATAAACAGATGAGAACTCATTTAGAACAACTGAACGAGATTCTCCAAGACAGTTCTTAGTGTAGAAAAGGTAGATAAGATCAGGGCAATCCTTAATTCGAGTTAAGATCACATGAAACACTGTATGAATCCTATATTCTTTACTTAAAGGAGACTAGAGTGGTAAATGTGTGTTATACAAGGCAAAATACCATTGAAATAGAGAAAGAAACACGTTCGGCAGCTTTGGAAAGCCTTACACTTCACTGAAATGTAGTAGTAGACTCTGTAACACAGTTGAGAGACAATGTTCCCTAGCTGCCTCAGTTCATCACAGTGTTTTGGAAATTGTTTGATAAAGTGGGCAACGCTTATACTTGGACCAGAAGGCAGAATACAGGACAGTACATGAAAACTTGAAAAATTCAGAGAAAATGACTTTAAACAGATGAGAACTCGTTTAGAATAGCTGAAAGAGATTCTCCAAGTCAGTTCTTAGTGTAGAAAAGGTAGCTAAGATCCGGGCAATCCTTAATTCGAGTTAAGATCACATGAAACACTGTATGAATCCTATATTCTTTACTTAAAGGAGACTGGAGTGGTAAATGTGTTTTATACAAGGCACAATACCATTGAAATGGAGAAAGAAAGACGTTTGGCAGCTTTGGAATGCCTTGCACTTCACTGAAATGTAGTACTACACTCTATAACAGAGTTGAGAGACAATGTTCCCAAGCTGCCTCAGTTCATAACAGTGTGTAGTAAGTTGTTTGATAAAGTGGGCAAAGCTTATACTTGGACCAGAAGGCAGAATATAGGAAACTACATGAAAACATGGATAATTCAGAGAAAATGACTGTAAACAAATGAGAACTCGTTTAGAACAGCTCAAAGAGTTTCTCCAAGTCAGTTCTTAGTGTAGAAAAGGTAGCTAAGATCCAGGAAATCCTCAATTTGAGTTAAAATCACATGAAACACTGTATGAATCCTATATTCTTTACTTAAAGGAGACTGGAGTGGTAAATGTGTGTTATACAAGGCACAATACCATTGAAATAGAGAAAGAAACACGTTTGGCAGCTTTGGAAAGTCTTACACTTCACTGAAATGTACTACTACACTCTATAACACAGTTGAGAGACAATGTTCCCAAGATGCCTCAGTTCATAACAGTGTGCAGGAAGTTGTTTGATAAAGTGGGCAAAGCTTATACTTGGACCAGAAGGCAGAATGTAGGAAACTACATGAAAACATGAATAATTCAGAGAAAATGACTGTAACCAGATGAGAACTCGTTTAGAACAGCTCAAAGACATTCTCCAAGTCAGTTCTTTGTGTAGAAAAGGTAGCTAAGATCTGGAAAATGCGTAATTCGAGTTAAGATCACATGAAACACTGTATGAATCCTATATTCTTGACTTAAAGGAGACTGGAGTGGTGAATGTGTGTTATACAAGGCACAATACCATTGAAATAGAGAAAGGAACACGTTTGGCAGCTTTGGAATGCCTTACAGTTCACGAAAAATGTAGTACTACACTCCATAACACAGTTGAGAGACAATGTTCCCGAGCTGCCTCAGTTCATAACAGTGTGCAGGAAGTTATTTGTATATGTGGGCAAAGCTTATACTTGGACCAGAATGCAGAATATAGGAAACTACATGAAAACATGAATAATTCAGAGAAAATGACTATAAACAGATGAGAACTCCTTTAGAACAGCTCAAAGAGATTCTCCAAGTCAGTTCTTAGTATAGAAAAGGTAGCTAAGATCCGGGATATCCTTAATTCGAGTTAAGATCACATGAAACACCGTATGAATCCTATATTCTTTACTTAAAGGAGACTAAAATGGTAAATGTGTGTTATACAAGACAGAATACCATTGAAATAGAGAAACACGTTTGGCAGCTTTGGAAAGCCTTATACTTCACTGAAATGTAGTACTACACCTTATAACACAGTTGAGAGACAATGTTCTTGAGCTGCCTCAGTTCATCACAGTGTTTGGGAAGTTGTTTGATAAAGTGGACAAAGCTTATACTTGCCCAGAAGGCAGAATATAGGAAACTACATGAAAACATGAATAATTCAGAGAAAATGACTGTAAACAGATGAGAACTCGTTTAGAAGAGCTGAAAGAGATTCTCCAAGTCAGTTCTTAGTGTAGAAAAGGTAGCTAAGATCCGGGCAATCCTTAATTCGAGTTAAGATCACATGAAACACTGTATGAATCCTATATTCTTTACTTGAAGGAGACTAGAGTGGTAAATGTGTGTTATACAAGGCAGAATACCATTGAAATACACACGTTTGGCAGCTTTGGAAAGCCTTACACTTCACTGAAATGTAGTACTACACTCTATAACACAGTTGAGAGACAATGTTCCTGAGCTGCCTCAGTTCATCACAGTGTTTGGGAAGTTGTTGGATAAAGTGGGCAAAGCTTATACTTGCCCAGATGGCAGAATATAGGAAACTACATGAAAACATGAATAATTCAGAGAAAATGACTGTAAGCAGATGGAAGTTGTTGGATAAAGTGGGCAAAGCTTATACTAGGACCAGAAGGCAGAATATAGGAAACTACATGAAAACATGAATAATTCAGAGAAAATGACTGTAAGCAGATGGGAACTCGTTTCGAAGAGCTGAAAGAGATTCTCCAAGTCAGTTCTTAGTGTAGAAAAGGTAGCTAAGATCCGGGCAATCATTAATTCGAGTTCAGATCACATGAAACACTGTATGAATCCTATATTCTTTACTTAAAGGAGACTAGAGTGGTAAATGTGTGTTGTACAAGGCAAAATACCATTGAAATAGAGAAAGAAACACGTTCGGCAGCTTTGGAAAGCCAAACACTTCACTGAAATGTAGTACTACACTCTGTAACAGTTGAGAGACAATGTTCCCTAGCTGCCTCAGTTTATAACTGTGTGTAGGAAGTTGTTTCGTAAAGTGGGCAAAGCTTATACTAGGACCAGAAGGCATAATATAGGAAACTACATGAAAACTTGAATAATTCAGAGAAAATGACTGTAAGCATATGAGAACTCGTTTCGAAAACCTGAAAGAGATTCTCCAATTCAGTTCTTATTGTAGAAAAGGTAGGTAAGATCCCGGCAATTCATCACAGTGTTTGGGAAGTTGTTTGATAAAGTGGGCAAAGCTTATACTAGGACCAGGAGGCAGAATATAGGAAACTACATGAAAACATGAATAATTCAGAGAAAATGACTGTAAACAGATGAGAACTCATTTAGAACAGCTGAACGAGATTCTCCAAGACAGTTCTTAGTGTAGAAAAGGTAGCTAAGATCCCAGCAATCCTTAATTCGAGTTAAGATCACATGAAACACTGTATGAATCCTATATTCTTTACTTAAAGGAGACTAGAGTGGTAAATGTGTGTTATACAAGGCAGAATACCATGTAAATAGAGAAAGAAACGTGTTCGGCAGCTTTGGAAAGCCTTACACTTCACTGAAATGCAGTACCACAATCTATAACACAGTTGAGAGACAATGTTCCCGAGCTGCCTCAGTTCATAACAGTGTGTAGGAAGTTGTTTGATAAAGTGGGCAAAACCTATACTGGGACCAGAAGGCAGAATATAGGAAACTACATGAAAACTTGGAAAATTCAGAGAAAATGACTCTAAACAGATGAGAACTAGTTTAGAAGTTCTGAAAGAGATTCTCCAATTCAGTTCTTAGTGTAGAAAAGGTAGCTAAGATCCGGGCAATCGTTAATTGGAGTTAAGATCTCATGAAACACTGTATGAATCCTACATTATTTACTTAAAAGAGACTAGAGTGGTAAATGTGTGTTATACAAGGCAGAATACCATTGAAATACAGAAAGAAACACGTTTGGCAGCTTTGGAAAGCCTTACACTTCACTGAAATGTAGTACTACCCTCTACAACACAATGTTCCCTAGCTGCCTCAGATCATAACAGTGTCTAGGAAGTTTTTTCATAAAGTGGGCAAAGCTTATACTTGGACCAGAAGGCAGAATATAGGAAACTACATGAAAACTTGAAAAATTCAGAGAAAATGACTTTCAACAGATGAGAACTCGTTTAGAAGAACTCAAAGAGATTCTCCAAGTCAGTTCTTAGTGTAGAAAAGGTAGCTAAGATCAGGGCAATCCTAAAAGAGACTAGAATGGTAAATATGTGTTAAACAAGGCAGAATACCATTGAAATACAGAAAGAAACACGTTTGGCAGCTTTGGAAAGCCTTACACTTCACTGAAATGTAGTACTACACTCTATAACACAGTTGAGAGACAATGTTCCTGAGCTGCCTCAGTTCATCACAGTGTTTGGGAAGTTGTTGGATAAAGTGGGCAAAGCTTATACTTGCCCAGATGGCAGAATATAAGAAACTACATGAAAACTTGAATAATTCAGAGAAAATGACTGTAAGCAGATGAGAACTCGTTTAGAAGTGCTGAAAGAGATTCTCCAAGTCAGTTCTTATTGTAGAAAAGGTAGCTTAGATCCGGGCAATCCTTAATTCGAGTTAAGATCACATGAAACACTGTATGAATCCTATATTCTTTACTTAAAGGAGACTAGAGTGGTAAATGTGTGTTATAACAGGCAAAATTCCATTGAAATAGAGAAAGAATCACGTTCGGCAGCTTTGGAAAACTTAACACTTCACTGAAATGTAGTACTACAGTCTATAACAGTTGAGAGACAATGTTCCCTAGCTGCCTCAGTTTATAACTGTGTGTAGGAAGTTGTTTGGTAAAGTGGGCAAAGCTTATACTTGTACCAGAACGCAGAATATAGGAAACTACATGAAAACTTGAAAAATTCAGAGAAAATGACTTTAAACAGTTGAGAACTCGTTTAGGAGAGCGGAAAGAGATTCTCCAAGTCAGTTCTTAGTGTAGAAAAGGTAGCTAAGATCCGGGCAATCCTTAATTCGAGTTAAGATCACATGAAACACTGTATGAATCCTATATTCTTTACTTAAAGGAGACTAAAATGGTAAATGTGTGTTATACAAGGCAGAATACCATTGAAATAGAGAAACACGTTTGGCAGCTTTGGAAAGCCCTACACTTCACTGAAATGTAGTACTACATCTTATAACACAGTTGAGAGACAATGTTCTTGAGCTGCCTCAGTTCATCACAGTGTTTGGGAAGTTGTTTGATGAAGTGGGCAAAGCTTATACTAGGACCAGAAGGCAGAATATAGGAAACTACATGAAAACATGAATAATTCAGAGAAAATGACTATAAACAGATGAGAACTCGTTTAGAACAACTGAACGAGATTCTCCAAGACAGTTCTTAGTGTAGAAAAGGTAGATAAGATCAGGGCAATCCTTAATTCCAGTTAAGATCACATGAAACACTGTATGAATCCTACATTCTTTACTTAAAGGAGACTAGAGTGGTAAATGTGTGATATACAAGGCAGAATACCATTGAAATAGAGAAAGAAACATGTTTGGCAGCTTTGTAAAGCCTTACACTTCACTGAAATGTAGTACTACACTCTATAACACAGTTGAACGACAATGTTCCCGAGCTGCCTCAGTTCATCACAGTGTTTGGGAAGTTGTTTGATAAAGTCGGCAAAGCTTATACTTGCCCAGATGGCAGAATATAGGAAACTACATGAAAACTTGAATAATTCAGAGAAAATGACTTTCAACAGATGAGAACTCGTTTAGAAGAACTCAAAGAGATTCTCCAAGTCAGTTCTTAGTGTAGAAAAGATAGCTAAGATCCGGGCAATCGTTTATTCGAGTTAAGATCACATGAAACACTGTATGAATCCTATATTCTTTACTTAAAGGAGACTAGAGTGGTAAATGAGTGTTATACAACGCAGAATACCATTGGAATAGAGTAAAAAACACGTTTGGCAGCTTTGGAAAGCCTTACACTTCACTGAAATGTAGTACTACACTCTGTAACACAGTTGAGAGACAATGTTCCTGAGCTGCCTCAGTTCATCACAGTGTTTTGGAAGTTGTTTGATAAAGTGGGCAAAGCTTATACTAGGACCAGAAGGCAGAATATAGGAAACTACATGAAAACATGAATAATTCAGAGAAAATGACTGTAAGCAGATGGGAACTCGTTTAGAAGAGCTGAAAGAGATTCTCCAAGTCAGTTCTTAGTGTAGAAAAGGTAGCTAAGATCCGGGCAATCATTAATTCGAGTTCAGAACACATGAAACACTGTATGAATCCTATATTCTTAACTTAAAGGAGACTAGAGTGGTAAATGTGTGTTATACAAGGCAAAATACCATTGAAATAGAGAAAGAAACACGTTCGGCATCTTTGGAAAGCCTTACACTTCACTGAAATGTAGTACTACACTCTATAACACAGTTGAGAGACAATGTTCCCGAGCTGCCTCAGTTCATCACAGTGTGTAGGAAGTTGTTTGATAAAGTGGGCAACGATTATACTTGGACCATAAGGCAGAATATACGAAACTACATGAAAACATGAATAATTCAGAGAAAATGACTATAAACAGATGAGAACTCGTTTAGAACAACTGAACGAGATTCTCCAAGACAGTTCTTAGTGTAGAAAAGGTAGCTAAGATCCGGGCAATCCTTAATTCGAGTTCAGATCACATGAAACACTGTATGAATCCTATATTCTTTACTTAAAGGAGACTAGAGTGGTAAATGTGTGTTATACAAGGCAGAATACCATTGAAATAGAGAAAGAAACACGTTTGGCAGCTTTGGAAAGCCTTACACTTCACTGAAATGTAGTACTACACTCTATAACACAGTAGAGAGACAATGTTCCCGAGCTGCCTCAGTTCATCACTGTGTTTGGGAAGTTGTTTGATGAAGTGGGCAAAGCTTAAACTTGGATGTGAAGGCAGAGTATAGGAAACTACATGAAAACGTGAATAATTCAGAGAAAATGACTGTAAACAGATGAGAACTCGTTTAGAAGAGCTCAAAGAGATTCTCCAAGTCAGTTCTTATTGTAGAAAATGTAGCTAATATCCGGGAAATCCTTAAGTCGAGTTAAGATCACATGAAACACTGTATGAATCCTTCATTCTTTACTTAAAGAACCCTAGAGTGGTAAATGTGTGTTATACAAGGCAGAATACCATTGAAATAGAGAAAGTAACACATTCGGCAGCTTTGGAAAGCCTTACACTTCACTGAAATGTAGTACTACACTCTATAACACAGTTGAGAGACAATGTTCTTTAGCTGCCTCAGTTCATAACAGTGTGTAGGAAGTTGTTTGATAAAGTGGGCAAAGCTTATACTTGGACCAGAAGGCAGAATATAGGAAACTACATGAAAACATGAATAATTCAGAGAAAATGACTGTAAACAGATGAGAACTCGTTTAGAACAGCTCAAAGAGGTTCTCCAAGTCAGTTCTAGTGTAGAAAAGGTAGCTAAGATCCGGGAAATCCTTAATTTGAGTTAAGATCACATGAAACATTGTATGAATCCTATATTTTTTACCTAAAGGAGACTAGAGTGGTAAATGTGTGTTTTACAATGCGGAATACCATTGAAATAGAGAAAGAAACAGGTTCGGCAGCTTTGGAAAGCCTTACACTTCACTGACATGTAGTACTACACTCTATAACACAGTTGAGAGACAATGTTCCCGAGCTGCCTCAGTTCATAACATTGTATAGGATGTTGTTTGATAAATTGGACAAAGCTTATACTTGGACCAGAAGGCAGAATATAGGAAACTACATGAAAACTTGAATAATTCAGAGAAAATGACTGTAAACAGATGAGAACTGGTTTCGAACAGCTGAAAGAGATTCTCCAAGTGAGTTCTTAGTGTAGAAAAGGTAGCTAAGATCTGGAAAATCCTTAATTCGAGTTAAGATCACATGAAACACTGTATAAATCCTATATTCTTGACTTAAAGGAGACTAGAGTGGTAAATGTGTGTTATACAAGGCAGAATAACATTTAAATAAAGAAAGAAACACAATCGGCAGCTTTGGAAAGGCTTAGACTTAACTGAAATATTGTACTACACTCTATAACACAGTTGAGAGACAATCTTCCCGAGCTGCCTCAGTTCATAACAGTGTGTAGGATGTTGTTTGATAAAGTGGGCAAAGCTTATACTTGGACCAGAAGGCAGAATATAGGAAACTACATGAAAACATGAATAATTCAGAGAAAATTACTGTAAATAGATGAGAACACGTTTAGAATAGCTGAAAGAGATTCTCCAAGTCAGTTCTTAGTGTAGAAAAGGTAGCTAAGATCCGGGCAATCCTTAATTCGAGTTAAGATCACATGAAACACTGTATGAATCCTATATTCTTTACTTAAAGGAGACTAAAGTGGTAAATGTGTGTTATACAAGGCAGAATACCACTGAAATAGAGAAAGAAACACATTTGGCAGCTTTAGAAAGCCTTACACTTCACTGAAATATAGTACTACATCTTATAACACAGTTGAGAGACAATGTTCTTGAGCTGCCTCAGTTCATCACAGTGTTTGGGAAGTTGTTTGATGAAGTGGGCAAAGCTTATACTAGGACCAGAAGGCAGAATATAGGAAACTACATGAAAACATGAATAATTCAGAGAAAATGACTATAAACAGATGAGAACTCATTTAGAACAACTGAACGAGATTCTCCAAGACAGTTCTTAGTGTAGAAAAGGTAGATAAGATCAGGGCAATCCTTAATTCGAGTTAAGATCACATGAAACACTGTATGAATCCTATATTCTTTACTTAAAGGAGACTAGAGTGGTAAATGTGTGTTATACAAGGCAAAATACCATTGAAATAGAGAAAGAAACACGTTCGGCAGCTTTGGAAAGCCTTACACTTCACTGAAATGTAGTAGTAGACTCTGTAACACAGTTGAGAGACAATGTTCCCTAGCTGCCTCAGTTCATCACAGTGTTTTGGAAATTGTTTGATAAAGTGGGCAACGCTTATACTTGGACCAGAAGGCAGAATACAGGACAGTACATGAAAACTTGAAAAATTCAGAGAAAATGACTTTAAACAGATGAGAACTCGTTTAGAATAGCTGAAAGAGATTCTCCAAGTCAGTTCTTAGTGTAGAAAAGGTAGCTAAGATCCGGGCAATCCTTAATTCGAGTTAAGATCACATGAAACACTGTATGAATCCTATATTCTTTACTTAAAGGAGACTAAAGTGGTAAATGCGTGTTATACAAGGCAGAATACCATTGAAATAGAGAAAGAAACACGTTTGGCAGCTTTTGAAATCCTTACACTTCACTGAAATGTAGCACTACACCTTATAACACAGTTGAGAGACAATGTTCTTGAGCTGCCTCAGTTCATCACAGTGTTTCGGAAGTTGTTTGATAAAGTGGGCAAAGCTTATACTTGCCCAGAAGGCAGAATGTAGGAAACTACATGAAAACTTGAATAATTCAGAGAAAATGACTGTAAACAGATGAGAACTCGTTTAGAATAGCTGAAAGAGATTCTGCAAGTCAGTTCTTAGTGTAGAAAAGGTAGCTAAGATCCGGGCAATCCTTAATTCGAGTTAAGATCACATGAAACAGTGTATGAATCCTACATTCTTTACTTAAAGGAGACTAGAGTGGTAAATGTGTGTTATACAAGGCAGAATACCATTGAAATAGAGAAAGTAACACATTCGGCAGCTTTGGAAAGCCTTACACTTCACTGAAATGTAGTACTACACTCTATAACACAGTTGAGAGACAATGTTCTTTAGCTGCCTCAGTTCATAACAGTGTGTAGGAAGTTGTTTGATAAAGTGGGCAAAGCTTATACTTGGACCAGAAGGCAGAATATAGGAAACTACATGAAAACATGAATAATTCAGAGAAAATGACTGTAAACAGATGAGAACTCGTTTAGAACAGCTCAAAGAGGTTCTCCAAGTCAGTTCTAGTGTAGAAAAGGTAGCTAAGATCCGGGAAATCCTTAATTTGAGTTAAGATCACATGAAACATTGTATGAATCCTATATTTTTTACCTAAAGGAGACTAGAGTGGTAAATGTGTGTTTTACAATGCGGAATACCATTGAAATAGAGAAAGAAACAGGTTCGGCAGCTTTGGAAAGCCTTACACTTCACTGACATGTAGTACTACACTCTATAACACAGTTGAGAGACAATGTTCCCGAGCTGCCTCAGTTCATAACATTGTATAGGATGTTGTTTGATAAATTGGACAAAGCTTATACTTGGACCAGAAGGCAGAATATAGGAAACTACATGAAAACTTGAATAATTCAGAGAAAATGACTGTAAACAGATGAGAACTGGTTTCGAACAGCTGAAAGAGATTCTCCAAGTGAGTTCTTAGTGTAGAAAAGGTAGCTAAGATCTGGAAAATCCTTAATTCGAGTTAAGATCACATGAAACACTGTATAAATCCTATATTCTTGACTTAAAGGAGACTAGAGTGGTAAATGTGTGTTATACAAGGCAGAATAACATTTAAATAAAGAAAGAAACACAATCGGCAGCTTTGGAAAGGCTTACACTTAACTGAAATATTGTACTACACTCTATAACACAGTTGAGAGACAATCTTCCCGAGCTGCCTCAGTTCATAACAGTGTGTAGGATGTTGTTTGATAAAGTGGGCAAAGCTTATACTTGGACCAGAAGGCAGAATATAGGAAACTACATGAAAACATGAATAATTCAGAGAAAATTACTGTAAATAGATGAGAACACGTTTAGAATAGCTGAAAGAGATTCTCCAAGTCAGTTCTTAGTGTAGAAAAGGTAGCTAAGATCCGGGCAATCCTTAATTCGAGTTAAGATCACATGAAACACTGTATGAATCCTATATTCTTTACTTAAAGGAGACTAAAGTGGTAAATGTGTGTTATACAAGGCAGAATACCACTGAAATAGAGAAAGAAACACATTTGGCAGCTTTAGAAAGCCTTACACTTCACTGAAATATAGTACTACATCTTATAACACAGTTGAGAGACAATGTTCTTGAGCTGCCTCAGTTCATCACAGTGTTTGGGAAGTTGTTTGATGAAGTGGGCAAAGCTTATACTAGGACCAGAAGGCAGAATATAGGAAACTACATGAAAACATGAATAATTCAGAGAAAATGACTATAAACAGATGAGAACTCATTTAGAACAACTGAACGAGATTCTCCAAGACAGTTCTTAGTGTAGAAAAGGTAGATAAGATCAGGGCAATCCTTAATTCGAGTTAAGATCACATGAAACACTGTATGAATCCTATATTCTTTACTTAAAGGAGACTAGAGTGGTAAATGTGTGTTATACAAGGCAAAATACCATTGAAATAGAGAAAGAAACACGTTCGGCAGCTTTGGAAAGCCTTACACTTCACTGAAATGTAGTAGTAAACTCTGTAACACAGTTGAGAGACAATGTTCCCTAGCTGCCTCAGTTCATCACAGTGTTTTGGAAATTGTTTGATAAAGTGGGCAACGCTTATACTTGGACCAGAAGGCAGAATACAGGACAGTACATGAAAATTTGAAAAATTCAGAGAAAATGACTTTAAACAGATGAGAACTCGTTTAGAATAGCTGAAAGAGATTCTCCAAGTCAGTTCTTAGTGTAGAAAAGGTAGCTAAGATCCGGGCAATCCTTAATTCGAGTTAAGATCACATGAAACACTGTATGAATCCTATATTCTTTACTTAAAGGAGACTAAAGTGGTAAATGCGTGTTATACAAGGCAGAATACCATTGAAATAGAGAAAGAAACACGTTTGGCAGCTTTTGAAATCCTTACACTTCACTGAAATGTAGCACTACACCTTATAACACAGTTGAGAGACAATGTTCTTGAGCTGCCTCAGTTCATCACAGTGTTTCGGAAGTTGTTTGATAAAGTGGGCAAAGCTTATACTTGCCCAGAAGGCAGAATGTAGGAAACTACATGAAAACTTGAATAATTCAGAGAAAATGACTGTAAACAGATGAGAACTCGTTTAGAATAGCTGAAAGAGATTCTGCAAGTCAGTTCTTAGTGTAGAAAAGGTAGCTAAGATCCGGGCAATCCTTAATTCGAGTTAAGATCACATGAAACAGTGTATGAATCCTACATTCTTTACTTAAAGGAGACTAGAGTGGTAAATGTGTGTTATACAAGGCAGAATACCACTGAAATAGAGAAAGAAACACGTTTGGCAGCTTTGTAAAGCCTTACACTTCACTGAAATGTAGTACTACACTCTATAACAGTTGAGAGACAATGTTCCCTAGCTGCCTCAGTTTATAACTGTGTGTAGGAAGTTGTTTGGTAAAGTGGGCAAAGCTTATACTTGTACCAGAAGGCAGAATAGAGGAAACTACATGAAAACTTGAAAAATTCAGAGAAAATGACTTTAAACGGATGAGAACTCGTTTAGGAGAGCTGAAAGAGATTCTCCAAGTCAGTTCTTAGTGTAGAAAAGGTAGCTAAGATCCGGGCAATCGTTAATTCGAGTATAGATCACATGAAAGACTGTATGAATCCTATATTCTTTACTTAAAGGAGTCTAAAGTGGTAAATGTGTGTTATACAAGGCAGAATACCATTGAAATAGAGAAACACGTTTGGCAGCTTTGGAAAGCCATACACTTCACAGAAATGTAGTACTACACCTTATAACACAGTTGAGAGACAATGTTCTTGAGCTGCCTCATTTCATCACATGGTTTGGGAAGTTGTTTGTTAAAGTGCGCAAAGCTTATACTTGCCCAGAAGGCAGAATATGGGAAACTACATAAAAACATGAATAATTCAGAGAAAATGACTGTAAACAGATGAGAACTCGTTTAGAAGAGCTGAAAGAGATTCTCCAAGTCAGTTCTTAGTGTAGAAAAGGTAGCTAAGATCCGGGCAATCCTTAATTCGAGTTAAGATCACATGAAACACTGTATGAATCCTATATTCTTTACTTAAAGGAGACTAAAATGGTAAATGTGTGTTATACAAGGCAGAATACCATTGAAATAGAGAAACACGTTTGGCAGCTTTGGAAAGCCATACACTTCACAGAAATATAGTACTACACCTTATAACACAGTTGAGAGACAATGTTCTTGAGCTGCCTCATTTCATCACATGGTTTGGGAAGTTGTTTGTTAAAGTGCGCAAAGCTTATACTTGCCCAGAAGGTAGAATATGGGAAACTACATAAAAACATGAATAATTCAGAGAAAATGACTGTAAACAGATGAGAACTCGTTTAGAAGAGCTGAAAGAGATTCTCCAAATCAGTTCTTAGTGCAGAAAAGGTAGCTAAGATTCGCGAAATCCTTAATTCTAGTGAAGATCACATGAAACACTGTATGAATCCTTTATTATTTACTTAAAGGAGACTAGAGTGGTAAATGTGTGTTATACAAGGCAGAATACCATTGAAATAGAGAAAGAAGCACGTTAGGCAGCTTTGGAAAGCCTTACACTTCACTGAAATGTTGTACTACACTCTATAACACATTTGAGAGACAATGTTCCCAAGCTGCCTCAGTTCATAACAGTGTGTAGGAAGTTGTTGGATAAAGTGGGCAAAGCTTATACTCGGACCAGAAGGCCGAATATTGGAAACTACATAAAAACATGAATAATTCCGAGAAAATTACTGTAAACAGATGAGTACTCATTTGCAACAGCTGAGTGAGATTCCTCAAGTCAATTCTTAGTGTAGAAAAGGTAGCTAAGATCCGGGAAATCCTTAATTCGAGTGAAGTTCACATGAAACACTGTATGAATCCTATATTCTTTACTTAAAGAAGACTAGAGTGGTAAATGTGTGTTATTCAAGGCAGAATACCATTAAAATAGAGAAAGAAACACGTTCGGCAGCTTTGGAAAGTGTTACACTTCACTAAAATGTAGTACCACACTCTATAACACAGTTGAGAGACAATGTTCACTAGCTGCTTCAGTTCATAACAGTGTGTAGGAAGTTGTTTGATAAAGTGGGCAAAGCTTATACTTGGACCAGAAGGCAGAATATAGGAAACTACATGAAAACATGAATAATTCAGAGAAAATGACTGTAAATAGATGAGAACTCATTTAGAAGAGCTGAAAGAGATGCTCCAAGTCAGTTCTTAATCTAGAAAAGATAGCTAAGATACGTCAAATCCTTAATTCGAGTTAAGATCACATTAAACACTGTATGAATCCTATATTCTTGACTTAAAGGAGACTAGAGTGGTAAATGTGTGTTATACAAGGCAGAATACCATTTAAATAAAGAAAGAAACACAATCGGCAGCTTTGGAAAGGCTTACACTTCACTGAAATACTGTACTACACTCTATAACACAGTTGAGAGACAATCTTCCCGAGCTGCCTCAGTTCATAACAGGGTGTAGTAAGTTGTTTGATAAAGTGGGCAAAGCTTATACTTGGACCAGAAGGCAGAGTATAGGAAACTACATGAAAACATGAATAATTCAGAGAAAATGACTGTAAATAGATGAGAACTTGTTTAGAAGAGCTGAAAGAGATTCTCCAAGTCAGTTCTTAGTGCAGAAAAGGTAGCTAAGATCCGGGAAATCCTTAATTCGAGTGAAGATCACATGAAACACTGTGTGAATCCTTTATTCTTTACTTAAAGGAGACTAGAGTGGTAAATGTGTGTTATACAAGGAAGAATACCATTGAAATAGAGAAAGAAACACGTTCTGCAGCTTTGGAAAGCCTTACACTTCACTGAAATGTAGTACTGCACTCTATAACACAGTTGAGAGACAATATTCCCAAGCTGCCTCAGTTCATAACAGTGTGTAGGAAGTTGTTTGTTAAAGTGGGCAAAGCTTATACTTGGACCAGAAGGCAGAATATAGGAAACTACATGAAAACATGGATAATTCAGAGAAAATTACTGTAAAGAGATGAGAACTTGTTTAGAACAGCTCAAAGAGATTCTCCAAGTCAGTTCTTAGTGTAGAAAAGGTAGCTAAGTTCCGGGAAATCCTTAATTCGAGTTAAGATCACATGAAACAGTGTATGAATCCTATATTCTTTACTTAAAGGAGACTAGAGTGGTAAATGTGTGTTATACAAGGCAGAATACCATTGAAATAGAGAAAGAAACACGTTCGGCAGCTTTGGAAACCCTTACACTTCACTGAAATGTAGTACCACACTCTATAACACATTTGAGAGACAATGTTCTCTTGCTGCCTCAATTCATAACAGTGTGTAGGAAGTTGTTTGATAAAGTGGGCAAAGCTCATACTTGGACGAGAAGTCAGAATATAGGAAACTACATGAAAACATGAATAATTCAGAGAAAATGACTGTAAATAGATGAGAACTCGTTTCGGAGAGCTGAAAGAGATTCTCCAAGTCAGTTCTTAGTGTGGAAAAGGTAGCTAAGATTCGGGATATAATTAATTCGAGTTAAGATCACATGAAACACTGTATGAATCCTATATTCTTTAATTAAAGGAGACTAGAGGGGTAAATCTGTGTTATACAAGGCATTGATATAGAGAAAAAAACACGATTGGCAGCTTTGGAAAGCCTTACACTTCACTGAAGTGTAGTACTACACTCTATAACACAGTTGAGAGACAATGTTCTCGAGGTGCCTCAGTTCATAACAGTGTGTAGGAAGTTGGTTGATAAAGTGGGGAAAGCTTATCCTTGGAGCAGAAAGCAGAATATAGGAAACTACATGAAAACATGAATAATTCAGAGAAAATGATTGTAAACAGATGAGAACTCGTTTAGAAGAGCTGAAAGAGATGCTCCAAGTCAGTTCTTAGTGTAGAAAAGGTAGCTAAGCTCCATCAAATCCTTAATTCGAGTTAAGATCACATGAAACACTGTATGAATCCTATATTCTTTACTTAAAGGAGACTAGAGTGGTAAATGTGTGTTATACAAGGCAGAATACCATTGAAATAGAGAAAGAAACACGTTCTGCAGCTTTGGAAAGCCTTACACTTCACTGAAATGTAGTACTGCACTCTATAACACAGTTGAGAAACAATATTCCCAAGCTGCCTCAGTTCATAACAGTGTGTAGGAAGTTGTTTGTTAAAGTGGGCAAAGCTTATACTTGGACCAGAAGGCAGAATATAGGAAACTACATGAAAACATGGATAATTCAGAGAAAATTACTGTAAAGAGATGAGAACTTGTTTAGAACAGCTCAAAGAGATTCTCCAAGTCAGTTCTTAGTGTAGAAAAGGTAGCTAAGTTCCGGGAAATCCTTAATTCGAGTTAAGATCACATGAAACAGTGTATGAATCCTATATTCTTTACTTAAAGGAGACTAGAGTGGTAAATGTGTGTTATACAAGGCAGAATACCATTGAAATAGAGAAAGAAACACGTTCGGCAGCTTTGGAAACCCTTACACTTCACTGAAATGTAGTACCACACTCTATAACACATTTGAGAGACAATGTTCTCTTGCTGCCTCAATTCATAACAGTGTGTAGGAAGTTGTTTGATAAAGTGGGCAAAGCTCATACTTGGACGAGAAGTCAGAATATAGGAAACTACATGAAAACATGAATAATTCAGAGAAAATGACTGTAAATAGATGAGAACTCGTTTCGGAGAGCTGAAAGAGATTCTCCAAGTCAGTTCTTAGTGTGGAAAAGGTAGCTAAGATTCGGGATATAATTAATTCGAGTTAAGATCACATGAAACACTGTATGAATCCTATATTCTTTAATTAAAGGAGACTAGAGGGGTAAATCTGTGTTATACAAGGCATTGATATAGAGAAAAAAACACGATTGGCAGCTTTGGAAAGCCTTACACTTCACTGAAGTGTAGTACTACACTCTATAACACAGTTGAGAGACAATGTTCTCGAGGTGCCTCAGTTCATAACAGTGTGTAGGAAGTTGGTTGATAAAGTGGGGAAAGCTTATCCTTGGAGCAGAAAGCAGAATATAGGAAACTACATGAAAACATGAATAATTCAGAGAAAATGATTGTAAACAGATGAGAACTCGTTTAGAAGAGCTGAAAGAGATGCTCCAAGTCAGTTCTTAGTGTAGAAAAGGTAGCTAAGCTCCATCAAATCCTTAATTCGAGTTAAGATCACATGAAACACTGTATGAATCCTATATTCTTTACTTAAAGGAGACTAGAGTGGTAAATGTGTGTTATACAAGGCAGAATACCATTGAAATAGAGAAAGAAACACGTTCGGAATCTTTGGAAAGCCTTACACTTCACTCAAATATAGTACTACACTCTATCACGCAGTTGAGAGACAATGTTCCCGAGCTGCCTCAGTTCATAACACTGTGTAGGAAGTTGTTTGATAAAGTGGGCAAAGGCTATACTTGGACCAGAAGGCTGAATATAGGAAACTACATGAAAACATGAATAATTCAGAGAAAATGACTGTAAATAGATGAGAACTCGTTTAGAAGAGCTGAAAGAGATGCTCCAAGTCAGTTCTTAGTGTAGAAAAGGTAGCTAAGCTCCGTCAAATCCTTAATTCGAGTTAAGATCACATGAAACACTGTATGAATCCTATATTCTTTACTTAAAGGAGACTAGAGTGGTAAATGTGTGTTATACAAGGCAGAATACCATTGAAATAGAGAAAAAAACACGTTCGGCAGCTTTGGAAAGCCTTACACTTCACTGAAATGTAGTACTACACTCTATAACACAGTTGAGAGACAAGGTTCCCGAGCTGCCTCAGTTCATAACAGTGTGTAGGAAGTTGTTTGATAAAGTGGGCAAAGCTTATACTTGGACCAGAAGGCAGAATATAGGAAACTACATGAAAACATGAATAATTCAAGAAAATGACTGTAAACAGATGAGAACTCGTTTAGAACAGCCGAAAGAGATTCTCCAAGTCAGTTCTTATTGTAGAAAAGGTAGCTAAGATCCGGGAAATCCTTAATCGAGTTAAGATCATATGAAACACTGTATGAATCCTATATTCTTTACTTAAAGGAGACTAGAGTGGTAAAAGTGTGTTATACAAGGCAGAATACCATTTAAATAGAGAAAGAAACATGTTCGGCAGCTTTGGAAAGCCTTACACTTCAGTGAAATGTAGTACCACACTCTATAACACAGTTGAGAAACAATGTTCCCGAGCTGCCTCAGTTCATAACAGTGTGTAGGAAGTTGTTTGATAAAGTGGGCAAAGCTTATATTTGGACCAGAAGGAAGAATATTGGAAACTACATGAAAACATGAATAATTCAGAGAAAATGACTGTAAATAGATGAGAACTCGTTTAGAAGAGCTGAGAGAGATTCTCCAAGTCATTTCTTAGTGTAGAAAAGGTAGCTGAGATCCCAGAAATCCTTAATTCGAGTGAACATCACATGAAACACAGTATGAATCCTATATTCTTTACTTAAAGGAGACTAGAGTGGTAATTTGGTGTTATACAAGGCAGAATACCATTGAAAAAGAGAAAGAAACATGTTCGCCAGCCTTGAAAGCCTTACCCTTCACTGAAATGTAGTACTACACTCTATAACACAGTTTAGAGACAATGTTCCCAAGCTGCCTCGGTTCATAACAGTGTGTAGGAAGTTGTTTGATAAAGTGGCAAAGCTTATACGTGAACCAGAAGGCAGAATATGGGAAACTACATGAAAACATGAATAATTCGGAGAAAAAGACTGTAAATAGATGAGAACTCGTTTAGAACAGCTGAAAGAGATTCTCCAAGTCAGTTCTTAGTGTAGAAAAGGTAGCTAAGAACCGGGAAATCCTTAATTCGAGTTAAGATCACATGAAACACTGTATGAATCCTATATTCTTTACTTAAAGGAGACTAGAGTGGTAAATGTGTGTCATACAAGGCAGAATACCATTGAAATATAGAAAGAAAAATGTTCGGCAGTTTTGGAAAGCCTTACACTTCACTGAAATGTAGTACTACACTCTATAACACAGTTTTGAGACAATGTTCCCGAGCTGCCTCAGTTCATAACAGTGTGTAGAAAGTTGTTTGATAAAGTGGGCAATGCTTATACTTGGACCAGAAGGCAGAATATAGGAAACTACATGAAAACATGAATAATTCATAGAAAATGACTGTAAATAGATGAGAACTCGTTTAGAAGAGCTGGAAGAGATTCTCCAAGTCAGTTCTTAGTGTAGAAAAGGTAGCTAAGATCCGGGATATCCTTAATTTGAGTTAAGATCACATGAAACACTGTATGAATCCTATATTCTTGACTTAAAGGAGACTAGAGTGGCAAACGTATTTTATACAAGGCAGAATACCATTGAAATAGAGAAAGAAACACGTTAGGCAGCTTTGGAAAGCCTTACACTTCATTGAAATGTAGTACTACAATCTATAACACAGTTGAGACACAAAGTTCCTGAGCTCCGTCAGTTCATAATAGTGTGTAGGAAGTTGTTTGATAAAGTGGCCAAAGCTGATACTTGGAACAGAAGGAAGAATATAGGAAACTACATGAAAACATGAATAATTCAGAGGAAATGACTGTAAACAGAAGAGAACTCGTTTAGAAGAGCTGGAAGAGATTCTCCAAGTCAGTTCTTAGTGTAGAAAAGGTAGATAAGTTCCGTTAAATCCTTAATTCGAGTTAAGATCACATGAAACTCTGTATGAATCCTATATTCTTTACGTCAAGGAGAGGAGAGTGGTAAATGTGTGTTATACAAGGCAGCATACCATTGAAATAGAGAAAGAAACAAGTACGGCAGCTTTGGAAAGCCTTACATTTCACTGAAATGTAGTACTACACTCTATAACACAGTTGAGATACAATGTTCGGGAGCTGCCTCAGTTCATAACAGTGTGTAGGAAGTTGTTTGATAAAGTGGGCAAAGGCTATACTTGGACCAGAAGGCTGAATATAGGAGACTACATGAAAACATGAATAATTCAGAGAAAATGACTGTAAATAGATGAGAACTCATTTAGAAGAGCTGAAAGAGATGCTCCAAGTCAGTTCTTAGTGTAGAAAAGGTAGCTAAGCTCCGTCAAATCCTTAATTCGAGTTAACATCACATGAAACACTGTATGAATCCTATATTCTTTACTTAAAGGAGACTAGAGTGGTAAATGTGTGTTATACAAGGCAGAATACCATTGAAATAAAGAAAGAAATAAGTTCGGCAGCTTTGGAAAGCCTTACACATCACTGAAATGTAGTACCACACTCTATAACACAGTTGAGAGACAATGTTCCCTAGCTGCCTCAGTTCAGAACAGTGTGTAGGAAGTTGTTTGATAAAGTGGCCAAAGCTTATACTTGGACCAGAAGGCAGAATATAGGAAACTACATGAAAACATGGATAATTCAGAGAAAATGACTGTAAATAGATGCGAACTCGTTTAGAAGAGCTGAAAGAGATGCTCCAAGTCAGTTCTTATTGTAGAAAAGGTTGCTAACATCCAGGAAATCCTTAATTCAAGTTAAGATAAAATGAAACACTATATGAATCCTATATTCTTTACTTAAAGGAGACGAGAGGGGTAAATGTGTGTTATACAAGGCATTGAAATCGAGAAAAAAACAAGTTCGGGAGCTATGGAAAGCCTTACACTTCACTGAAATGTAGTACTACACTCTAAAACACAGTTGAGAGACAATGTACCCGAGCTGCCTCAGTTCATAACAGTGTGTAGGTAGTCGTTTGATAAAGTGGGCAAAGCTTATACTTGGACCAGAAGGCAGAATATAGGAAACTACATGAAAACATGAATAATTCAGAGAAAATGACTGTAAATAGATGAGAACTCCTTTAGAAGAGCTGAAAGAGATGCTCCAAGTCAGTTCTTAGTGTAGAAAATGTAGCTAAGCTCCATCAAATCCTTAATTCGAGTTAAGATCACATGAAACACTGTATGAATCCTATATTCTTTACTTAAAGGAGACTAGAGTGGTAAATGTGTGTTATACAAGGCAGAATACCATTGAAATAGAGAAAAAAACACGTTCGGCAGCTTTGGAAAGCCTTACACTTCACTGAAATGTAGTACTACACTCTATAACACTGTTGAGAGACAAGGTTCCCGAGCTGCCTCAGTTCATAACAGTGTGTAGGAAGTTGTTTGATAAAGTGGGGAAAGCTTATACTTGGACCAGAAGGCAGAATATAGGAAACTACATGAAAACATGAATAATTCAGATAAAATGACTGTAAACAGATGAGAACTAATTTCGAACAGCTGAAAGAGATTCTCCAAGTGAGTTCTTAGTGTAGAAAAGGTAGAAAAGATCCTGGAAATCCTTAATTCAAGTTAAGATCACATGAAACACTCTATGAATCCCTTATTCTTTACTTAAAGGAGACTAGAGTGGTAAATATGTGTCATACAAGGTAAAATACCATTGAAATAGAGAAAGAAACATGTTCTGCAGCTTTGGAAAGCCTTACACTTCACTGAAATGTAGTACCACACTCTATAACACAGTTGAGAAACAATGTTCCCGAGCTGCCTCAGTTCATAACAGTGTGTAGGAAGTTGTTTGATAAAGTGGGCAAAGCTTATATTTGGACCAGAAGGAAGAATATAGGAAACTACATGAAAACATGAATAATTCAGAGAAAATGACTGTAAATAGATGAGAACTCGTTTAGAAGAGCTGAAAGATATTCTCCAAGTCAGTTCTTAGTGTAGAAAAGGTAGCTGAGATCCCAGAAATCCTTAATTCGAGTGAACATCACATGAAACACAGTATGAATCCTATATTCTTTACTTAAAGGAGACTAGAGTGGTAATTTGGTGTTATACAAGGCAGAATACCATTGAAAAAGAGAAAGAAACATGTTCGCCAGCCTTGAAAGCCTTACCCTTCACTGAAATGTAGTACTACACTCTATAACACAGTTTAGAGACAATGTTCCCAAGCTGCCTCGGTTCATAACAGTGTGTAGGAAGTTGTTTGATAAAGTGGCAAAGCTTATACGTGAACCAGAAGGCAGAATATGGGAAACTACATGAAAACATGAATAATTCAGAGAAAAAGACTGTAAATAGATGAGAACTCGTTTAGAACAGCTGAAAGAGATTCTCCAAGTCAGTTCTTAGTGTAGAAAAGGTAGCTAAGAACCGGGAAATCCTTAATTCGAGTTAAGATCACATGAAACACTGTATGAATCCTATATTCTTTACTTAAAGGAGACTAGAGTGGTAAATGTGTGTCATACAAGGCAGAATACCATTGAAATATAGAAAGAAAAATGTTCGGCAGTTTTGGAAAGCCTTACACTTCACTGAAATGTAGTACTACACTCTATAACACAGTTGTGAGACAATGTTCCCGAGCTGCCTCAGTTCATAACAGTGTGTAGAAAGTTGTTTGATAAAGTGGGCAATGCTTATACTTGGACCATAAGGCAGATATATAGGAATCTACATGAAAACATGAAAAATTCAGAGAAAATGACTGTAAACAGTTGAGAACTCGTTTAGAACAGCAGATAGAGATTCTCCAAGTCAGTTCTTAGTGTGGAAAAGGTAGCTAAGAAAGTCAGATCTTTAATTCGAGTTAAGATCACATGAAACACTGTATAAATCCTATATTCTTTACTTACAGGAGACTAGAGTGGTAAATGTGTGTTATACAAAGCAGAATACCATTGAAATAGAGAAAGAAACACGTTCGGCAGCTTTGGAAAGCCTTACACTTCACTGAAATGTAGTACCACACTCTGTAACACAGTTGAGAGACAATGTTCCCGAGCTGCCTCAGTTCATAACAGTGTGTAGGAAGTTGTTTTATAAAGTGGGCAAAGCTTATACTTGGACCAGAAGGCACAATATAGGAAACTACATGAAAACATGAATAATTCAGAGAAAATGACTGTAAACAGATGAGAATTCTTTTAGAACACCTGAGAGAGATTCTCCAAGTCAGTCCTTAATTCGTGTTAAGATCACATGAAAGACTGTATGAATCCTATATTGTTTACTTAAAGGAGACTAGAGTGGTAAATGTGCGTTATACAAGGCAGAATACCATTGATATATGTTATAGAGTGTAGTACTACATTGCAGTGAAGTGTAAGGCACATGTGTCAAACACAAGGCCCGCAGGCCAAATCTAGCCCGCCCGGCCTTGCAATGTGGCCCGCACAGCGCTTTCATCACTGCACTCCACTGTCAGTTTATGACATTGTCAGTTTATGACTGTTTAGTAAACCATTCGGCCCAGGATTTAGGCTGGATTTTAGATTTTGGCCCCTTCTCTGATTGAGTTCCACACCCCTAGTGTAAGGCTTTCCAAAGCTGCAGAATGTGTTTCTTTCTCTATTTCAATAGTATTCTGCCTTGTATCACACACATTTAGCACTCTAGGCTCCTTTAAGTAAACAATATATGATTCATACAGTGTTTCATGTGATCTTAAATCTAATGAAGGATTTCCTGGATCTTAGCTACATTTTCTACACTAAGAACTGATTGCAGCATCTCTGTCAGCTGTTCTAAACCAGTTCTCATCTATTTATAGTCCTTTTCTCTGAATTATTCATGTTTTCATGTAGTTTCCTATATTCTGCCTTCTTGCCTGAGAAGAAGCTCTGACCACATATACAAACAACTTCCTACACACTGTTATGAACAGAAGAAGCTCAGGAACATTGTCTCTCAAATATGTTATAGAGTGCAATACTACATTGCAGGGAAGTGTAAGGCTTTCCAAAACCGCCTAATCTGTTTCTTTCTCTATTTCAATGGTATTCGGCCTTTTATGAAACACATTTACCATTAAAGGCTCCTTTAAATAAACAAAATAGAATTTATACACTGTTTCATGTGATCTGAACTCTAATTAAGGATATCCTGGATCTCAGATACATTTTCTACATTAAGGACTGACTTGGAGAGTCTGTTTCAGCTGTTCTAAATGAGTTCTCATCTATTTACTGTCATTTTCTCTGAATTATTTATGTTTTCATGTAGTTTCCTATATTAGGCCTTCTTGTCCAAGTATAAACATAAACCACATAAACAAACAACTTCCTAAACACTGTTATGAACAGAAGAAGCTCAGGAACATTGTCTCTCAACTATGTTATAGAGTTCAGTACTACATTGCAGGAAAGTGTACGGCTTTCCAAAGCTGTCGTACGTGTTTCTTTCTCTATTTCAATGGTATTCTACCTTGTATGACACACATTTAGCACTCTAGGCTCCTTTAATTAAAAAATATAGGATTCATACAGTGTTTCATGTGATCTTAACTCTAATGAAGGAATTCCTGGATCTTAGCTTCCTTTCCTACACTAAGAACTGACTTGGAGCATCTCTTTCAGCTGTTCTAAACGAGTTCTCATCTATTTACAGTCATTTTCTCTGAATTATTCATGTTTTCATGTAGTTTCCTATATTCTGCCTTCTTGTCCAAGTATAAGCTTTGCCCACATATAAAAACAACTTCCTACACAGTGTTACGAACAGAAGAATATCGGGAACATTGTCTCTCAATTATGTTATAGAGTGCAGTACTACATTGCAGGGAAGTGTAAGGCTTTCCAATGCTGTCAAACGTGTTTCTTTCTCTATTTCAAGGGTATTCCACCTTGTATGACACACATTTTGCACTCTAGGCTCCTATAAGTAAACAATATTGGGTTCATAAAGTTTTTCATGTGATCCTAACTCTAATGAAGAATTTCCTGGATCTTAGATACCTTTTGTACACTAAGAAATGACTTGGAGCATCTCTGTCAGCTGTTCTTAACGAGTTCTCATCTATTTACTGTCATTTTCTCTGAATTATTCATGTTTTCATGTAGTTTCCTATGTTAGGCATTCTTGTCCAAGTATAAACATAGCCCACATAAACAAACAACTTCCTAAACACTGTTATGAACAGAAGAAGCTGGGGAACATTGTCTCTCAACTATGTTATACAGTGTAATACTACATTGCAGTGAAGTGCAAAGCTTTCCAAAGCTGCCTAACCTGTTTCTTTCTCTATTTAAATGGTATTCTGCCTTGTATGACACACATTTACCATTCTAGGCTCCTTTAAGTAAACAATATATGCTTTATACACTGTTTCATGGGATCGGAACTCTAATTAAAGATTTCCTGGATAGTAGATACCTTTTATAAACTAACGACAGACTTGGAGAAGTGTTTTATACATGTTCTATGCCAGTTCTCATCAATTTTCTTTTATTTTCCCAGAATTACTGATGTTTTCTCATAGTTTCTAACATTAGGCCTTCTGCTCCAGGTGTAAGCATTGTGAACATGGACAAACAACTACCTAATCACTGTGCTGAACCTGAAAACCTCGGGAAAATTGTCTCTCAACTATGTTATAGAGCTTAATGCTACATTACAGTGAACTGTAAGGCTTTCCAAAGCTGTTTAATTTGCTTATTTCTCTCTTTCTAGCTTTGTGTGGCATACATTTAAAGATCTAGGCTCCAATAAGTGAAAAATATAGGATTCATACATTGTTTCATGTGCTCTCAACTCGAATTTAGGAATTCCTGAATGTTAGATCCCTTTTCTACACTAAGAACTGATGTGGAGAATATGTTTCAGCTGTTCTAAGGAGTTCTCAGCTATTTACTGTCATTTTCTATGAATTATTCTAGTTTTCAGGTAGTTTCCTATATTAGGCCTCCTTGTCCAAGTATAAGCTTTGCCCACATATACAAACAACTTTCTACACACTGTTATGAACAGAAGAATCTCGGGAACATTGTCTCTCAACTATGTTATAGAGTGTAATCCTTCATTGCAGTGAAGTGCAAAGCTTTCCAAAGCTGCCTAACCTGTTTCTTTCTCTATTTCAATGGTATTCTGCCTTGTATGATACACATTTACCATTCCAAGCTCCTTTAAATAAACAAAATAGGATTTATACACTGTTTCATGTGATCTGAACTCTAATTAAGGATTTCCTGGATCTCAGATACTTTTTCTACATTAGGAACTGACTTGGAGAGTCTGTTTCAGCTGTTCTAAACAAGTTCTCATCGATTTACTGATATTTTCTTTGAATTATTCATGTTTTCATGTAGTTTCCTATATTAGGCCTTCTTGTCCAAGTATAAGCTTTGCCCACATATACAAACAACTTTCTACACACTGTTAAGTAAGGAAGAATCTTGAAAACATTGTCTCTAAACTGTGTTATAGTGTGTAATACTACATTGCAGTGAAGTGACAGGCTTTCCAAAGCTGCCTAAGGTGTTTCTTTCTCTATTTCAATGGTATTCTACCTTGTATGACACACATTTATCATTCTAGGCTCCTTTAAGTAAACAGTATAGGATATATACACTCTTTCATGTGATCTGAACTCTAATTAAGGATTTCCTGGATCCTGGATCTCAGATACCTTTTCTACACTAAGAACTGATGTGGAGAATGTGTTTCAGCTGTTCTAAAGGAGTTCTCAGCTATTTACTGCCATTTACTCTGAATTATTCATGTTTTCATGTAGTTTCCTATATTAGGCCTTCTTGTTCAAGTATAAGCTTTGCCCACATGTACAAACAACTTTCTACACACTGTTATGAACAGCAGAAGCTCAGGAACATTGTCTCTCAACTAAGTTATATAGTGTAATACTACATTGCAGTGAAGTGTCAGGCTTTCCAAAGCTGCCTAACATGTATCTTTCTCTATTTCAATGGTATTCTGCCTTGTAAGACACACATTTACCATTCTAGGCTCCTTTAAGTAAAAAATATATGATTTATACACTGTTGCATGGGATCTGAACTCTAATTAAGGATTTCCTGGATCGTAGATACCTTTTATAAACTAACGACAGACTTGGAGAAGTGTTTTATACATGTTCTATGCGAGTTCTCATCTATTTTCTGTTATTTTCCCAGAATTACTGATGTTTTCTCATAGTTTCTAACATTAGGCCTTCTTGTCCAGGTATAAGCATTGGGAACATGGAGAAACAACTACCTAAACACTGTTATGAACAGAAGAAGTTCAGGAACATTGTCTCTCAACTATATTATAGAGTTTAATGCTACATTTCAGTGTGGTGTAAGGCTTTCCAAAGCTAATTAAGTTGCTTATTTCTCTCATTCAAGCTTTGTTAGACATATATTTAAAGTTCCATGCTCATTTAAGTAAAAAATATAGGATTCATACACTGTTTAATGTGCTCTCAACTCGAATTAAGGAATTGCTGGATGTTAGATACCTTTTCTAAACTAACGACTGACTTGTAGAATCTGTTTCAGCTGTTCCAAATTAGTTCTCATCTATTTACTGTCATTTTCTCTGAATTATTCATGTTTTCATGTAGTTTCCTATATTAGGCCTTCTTGTCCAAGTATAAGCATTGCCCACATATACAAACAACTTCCTATACACTGTTATGAACACAAGAAGCTCGAAAACATTGTCCGACAACTAGAGTGTAATGCTACATTACATTGAACTGCAAGGCTTTCCAAACCTGTTCCATTTGCTCATTTCTCTCTTTGAATCCTTGTGTGACACACATGTAAAGTTCTAGGCTACTTTAAGTAAATAAAAGAGGTTTCATACACTGTTTAATGTGCACTTAACACTACTTAACGATTTCCTTGATCTTAGATACCTTTTCTACACTAAAAACTGACTTGGAGAATCTGTTTCAGCTGTTCTAAATGAGTTCTAATCTATTTACTGAAATTTTCTCTGAATTATTCATGTTTTCATGTAGTTTCCTATATTAGGCGTTCTTGTCCAAGTACAAGCATTGCCTACATATACAAACAACTTCCTAAACACTGTTTTGAAGAGAAGAAGCTTGAGAACATTGTCCCTCAACTATGTTATAGAGTGTAATACTACATTGCAGTAAAGTGTAAGGCTTTACAAAGGGGTTCAATTTGCTTATTTCTCACTTTCAAGCCGTGTGTGACACACATGTAATGTTCTAGGCTACTTTAAGTAAATAAAAGAGGTTTCATACACCGTTTGATGTGCTCTTAACTCTAATTAAGGATTTCCTGAATCTTATATACATTTTCAACAATAAGAACTGACTTGGAGAATCTCTTTCAGCTGTTCTAAACGAGTTCTCATCTATTTACTGACATTTTCTCTGAATTATTAATGTTTTCATGTTGTTTCCTATATTAGGCCTTCTTGTCCAAGTATAAGCATAGACCACATATAAAAACAACTTCCTACCTTGTTATGAACAGAAGAAGTTTGGGAACATTATCTCTTAACTATGTAATAGAGTGTAATACTACATTGCAGTGAAGTGTAAGGATTTCCAAAGCTGCTTAATGTGTTTATTTCTCTATTTCAATGGTATTCTTCCTTGTATGACTCACATTTACCGTTCTAGGCTCTTTAACTAAACAATATAGGATTAGTACACTGTTTCTTGTGTTCTTAACTCTAATTTAGGATTTCCTGGATCGTAGATACCTTTTATAAACTAACAACAGACTTCTAGAAGTGTTTTATACATGTTCTATGCCAGTTCTCATCTATTTACTGTTATTTTCCCAAAATTACTGATGTTTTCTAGTAGTTTCTAACATTGGACATTCTTTTCTAGGTATAAGCATTAGGAACATGGACAAACAACTGCCTAAACAATGTTATGACCCTGAAAAGCTCGGAAACATTGTATCTCAACTATGTTATAGAGTTTAATGATACATTTCAGTGAAGTGTAAGGCTTTCCAAAGCTACTTAATTTTCTTATTTCTCTCTTTCAAGCTTTTTGTGCCATACATTTAAAGTTCTAAGCTCCCTTAAGTAAAAAATATAGGATTCATACACTGTTTAATGTGCTCTCAACTCGAATTAAGGATATCCTGAATCTTAGATACCTTTTCTACACTAAGAACTGACTTGGAGAATCTCTTTCAGCTGTTCTAAATGAAATCTCATCTATTTCCTGACATTTTCTCTGAATTATTCATGTTTTCTTATAGTTTCCTATATTATGCCTCTTGTCCAAGTACTGCATTGCCCACATAAACAAACAACTTCCTACACAGTGTTACGAACAGAAGAATCTCGGGAACATTGTCTGTCAACTATGTTATAGAGTGTAATACTACATTGCAGTAAAGTGTAAGGCTTTACAAAGGGGTTCAATTTGCTTATTTCTCACTTTCAAGCCTTGTGTGACACACATATAATGTTCTAGGCTACTTTAAGTAAATAAAAGAGGATTCATACACCGTTTGATGTGCTCTTAACTCTAATTAAGGATTTCCTGAATCTTATATACATTTTCTACAATAAGAACTGACTGGGAGAATCTCTTTCAGCTGTTCTAAACGAGTTCTCATCTATTTACTGACATTTTCTCTGAATTATTCATGTTTTCATGTTGTTTCCTATATTAGGCCTTTTGTCCAAGTATAAGCATAACCCACACATAAAAACAACTTCCTACCTTGTTATGAACAGAAGTTTGGGAACATTATCTCTTAACTATGTAATAGAATGTAATACTACATTGCAGTGAAGTGTAAGGATTTCCAAAGTGTTTAATGTGTTTATTTCTCTATTTCAATGGTATTCTTCCTTGTATGACTCACATTTACCATTCTAGGCTCTTTAACTAAACAATATAGCATTAGTACACTGTTTCTTGTGTTCTTAACTCTAATTTAGGATTTCCTGGATCGTAGATACCTTTTATAAACTAACAACAGACTCCTAGAAGTGTTTTATACATGTTCTATGCCAGTTCTCATCAATTTACTGTTTCCCAGAATTATTGATGTTTTCTCATAGTTTCTAACATTAGGCCTTCTGCTCCAGGTATAAGGATTAAGAACATGGACAAACAATTAACTAAACACTGCTATGAACCTGAACACCTCGGGAACATTGTCTCTCAACTATGTTATAGAGTGTAATGCTACATTACAGTGAACTATAAGGCTTTCCAAAGCTGTTTAATTTGCTTATTTCTCTATTTCTAGCTTTGTGTGGAATACATTTAAAGATCTAGGCTCCAATAAGTGAAAAATATAGGATTCATGCACTGTTTTATGTGCTCTCAACACGAATTTAGGAATTCCTGTATGTTAGATCCCTTTTCTATACTAAGAACTGACTTGGAGAATGTGTTTCAGCTGTGCTAAAGGAGTTCTCATCTATTTACTGTCATTTTCTCTGAATTATTCATGTTTTCATGTAGTTTCCTATATTATGCCTTCTTGTCCAAGTATAAACATAGCCCACATAAACAAACAACTTCCTAAACACTGTTATGAACAGAAGGAGCTCAGGAACATTGTCTCTCAACTATGTTATAGAGTGTAATACTACATTGCAGTGAAGTGCAAAGCTTTCCTAAGATGCCTAACCTGTTTCTTTCTTGATTTCAATGGTTTTCTGTCTTGTATGACACATATTTACCATTCTAGGCTCCTTTAAGTAAACAAAATAGGATTTATACACTGTTTCTTGTGATCTGAACTCTAATTAAGGATTTCCTGGATCTCAGATACCTTTTCAACATTAAGAAATGACTTGGAGTGTCTGTTTCAGCTGTTCTAAATGAGTTCTCATTTATTTACTGATATTTTCTATGAATTATTCATGTTTTCATGTAGTTTCCTATATTAGGCCTTCTTGTCCAAGTATAAGCTTTGCCCACATATACAAAAAACTTTCTACACACTGTTATGAACAGAAGAAGCTCGGGAACATTGTCTCTCAGCTATGTTATAGAGTGTAATACTACATTACAGTGAAGTGTCAGGCTTTCCAAAGCTACCTAACGTGTTTCTTTCTCTATTTCAATATTCTGCCTTGTATGACTCACATTTACTGTTCTAGGCTCTTTAAGTAAACAATATAGGATTCATACACTGTTTCAGGTAATCTTAACTCTAATTTAGGATTTTCTGGATTGTAGATACCTTTTATAAACTAACAACAGAAATCTAGAAGTGTTTTATACATGTTCTATGCCAGTTCTCATCTATTTACTGTTATTTTCCCAGAATTACTAATATTTTCTCATAGTTTCTAACATTCGGCCTTCTTGTCCAGGTATAAGCATTGGGAACATGGACAAACAACTACCCAAACACTGTTATGAACAGAAGAAGTTCAGGAACATTGTCTCTCAACTATATTATAGAGTTTAATGATACATTTCAGTGAAGTGTAAGGTTTTCCAAAGCTACTTAAGTTGCTTATTTCTCTCATTCAAGCTTTGTTTGACATACATTTAAAGTTCCATGCTTATTTAAGTAAAAAATATAGGATGCATACACTGTTTAATGTGCTCTGAACTCGAATTAAGTATTTCCTGAATCTTAGATACCTTTTCTACACTAAGAACTGACTTGGAGAATCTCTTTCACCTGTTCTAAATTAGATCTCATCTATTTACTGTCATTTTCTCTGAATTATTCATGTTTTCATGTAGTTTCCTATATTAGGCCTTCTAGTCCAAGTATAAGCATTGCCCACATATACAAACAACTTCCTATACACTGTTATGAACAGAAGAAGCTCGAAAACATAGTCCCTCAACTATGTTATAGTGTAATGCTACATTACAGTGAACTGTAAGGCTTTCCAAAGCTGTTCAATTTGCTCATTTCTCACTTTGAAGCCTTCTTTAACACAAATGTGGAGTTCTAGGCTACTTTAAGTAAATAGAAGAGGTTTCATACAATGTTTAATATGCTCTTCACACTAATTAAGGATTTTCTGGATCTTAGATACCTTTTCTACACTAAAAACTGACTTGGAGAATCTGTTTCGGCTGTTCTAAACTAGTTTTCAACTATTTAATGACATTTTCTTTGAATTATTCATGTTTTCATGTAGTTTCCTATATCCGGCCTTCTTTTCCAAGTATAAGCATAGCCCACATATAAAAACAACCTCCTACACACTGTTATGAACAGAAGAAGCTTGGGAACATTGTCTCTCAACTATGTCACAGAGTGTAATACTACATGGCAGTGAAGTGTAAGGATTTCCAAAGCTGCTGAATGTGTTTGTTTCTCTATTTCAATCGTATTCTGCCTTGTTTGACACACATTTACTGTTCTACGATCCTTTAAATAAACATTATAGGATTCATACAATGTTTCATGTGATCTTAACACTAATTTAGGATTTCCTGGATCTTAGATACCTTTTATAAACCAGCAACAGACATGGAGAAGTGTTTTATACATGTTATATGCGAGTTCTCATCTATTGTACTTACTCTAATTTTCCCAGAATTACTGATGTTTTCTCCTGGTTTCTAACATTCCGCCTTCTTGTCCAGGTGTAAGCATTGGGAACATGCACAAACAACTACATAACACTGTTATGAAACTGAAAAGCTCGGGAACATTGTCTCTCAACTATGTTATACAGTTTAATGATACATTTCAGTGAGGTGCAAGGCTTTCCAAAGCTACGTAATTTGCTTATTTCTCTCTTTCTAGTTTGTGTGACATTCATTTAAAGATCTAGGCTCCTTTAAGTAAAAAATATAGGATTCATCCACTTTTTAATGTGCTCTCATCACGAATTAAGGAATTCCTGGATGTTAGATACCTTTTCAACACTAAGAACTGACTTTGAGAAGCTTTTTCAGGGGTTCTAAATTAGTTCTCATCTATTTACTGTCATTTTCTCAGAATTATACATGTTTTCATGTAGTTTCCTATATTCGGCCTTCTTTTCCAAGTATAAGCATTGCCCAGATATACAAACAACTTCCTATACTCTTATGAACAGAATAAGCTCAAGAACATTGTCCCTCCACTATGCTATAGACTGTAAAGCTACATTACAGTGAACCGTAAGCCTTTCCAAAGTTGTTCAATTTGCTCATTTCTCACTTTCAAGCCTTCTTAAACACACATGTGGAGTTCTAGGCTACTTTAGGTAAATAAAAGAGGTTTCATACACTGTTTAATGTGCTCTTAACACTAATTAAGCATGTCCTGGATCTAGATACTTTTTCTACACTAAAATCTGACTTGGAGAATCTGTTTCGGCTGTTCTAAACGAGTACTCATCTATTTACTGACATTTTCTCTGAATTATTCATGTTTTCATGTAGTTTCCTACATTAGGCCTTCTTGTCCAAGTATAAGCATAGCCCACATATAAAAACACCCTCCTACACACTGTTATGACCAGAAGAAGCTCGGGAACATTGTCTCTCAACTATGTTATAGAGTGTAATACTACATTGCAGTGAAGTGTAAGGATTTCCAAAGCTGCTGAATGTGTTTGTTTCTCTATTTCAATGGTATTCTGCCTTGTATGACACACATTTACCGTTCTAGGCTCCTTTAAGTAAACAATATAGGATTCATACAATGTTTCAAGTGATCTTAACTCTAATTTAGGATTTCCTGGATCTTAGGTACCTTTTTTAAACCAGCAACAGACATGGAGAAGTGTTTTATACATGTTCTATGCGAGTTCTCATCTATTAATATTTACTGTTATTTTCCCAGAATTACTGATGTTTTCTTCTGGTTTCTAACATTCGGCCTTCTTGTCCAGGTACAGTGGTGCCTCGCATAAAGAATGCCTCGCACAGCGAACGCTGCACACAACGAACTTCATTTCATGATTCATACAACGAACTTCCTTTCACACAACGAAGTCACCCGAGCTTCCACGACCGCTTTGCCCGAGCTTCCACGACTGCTTCGCCCGAGCTTCCACGATCGCTGCCGATGTATTGCATCCTTCCGCGCAGGCACTGCAGGCAGTCGTTAGTCACTGCGCTTAACTTAAACATGTATCCCGGCAATCGTTCTTCATTACGAATTAAATCACGCACGTATCATGGCAGTCGTCCTTTTAAGTTAAACTCAATACACTGTATCCGGATTCAGCTGAAGCAAACAGGATCAACGATCTTTACTCCGATACTCTTGTCCGTTATTTCCGGCAGATGTTGGAGAAAAGAGAAAAACAAACGACTTTGGACAGGTTTTTCATGAAACCATCGGCCAAAAAGCAGAAAATGGATGAAGATGTGCAAGATTCGGTAGACTCTACTTAGTCTGTCTTAAAATTAAAAAAATGTGTGTTTTTTTTTAAAAAAATTGTTTTTAGATGTATATAAATAAAAATAATAACAAAAAATTTATCTTTTTTTGTCATCTTAGCATATTTTATGCTACAGAGCGAATTATTTTTTTAACATGTATTGTTATGGGAAAACACGTTTCACATAACGAACTTTTCGCATAACAAACTTGCTCCTGGAACGAATTAAGTTCGTTGTGTGAGGCACCATTGGGAACATGGACAAACAACTACCTAAACACTGTTATGAACCTGAAAAGCTCGGA
This sequence comes from Pipistrellus hanaki, assembly GCF_964339955.1. Taxonomy (NCBI): domain Eukaryota; kingdom Metazoa; phylum Chordata; class Mammalia; order Chiroptera; family Vespertilionidae; genus Pipistrellus; species Pipistrellus hanaki. The sequence continues at coordinate 437,528 of NW_028182287.1, read as the reverse complement.
AACATTGTCTCTCAACTATGTTATACAATTAAATGATACATTTCAGTGAAGTGCAAGGCTTTCCAAAGCTACGTGATTTGCTTATTTCTCTCTTTCTAGCTTTCTGAGACATACATTTAAAGATCTAGGCTCCTTTAAGTAAAAAATATAGGATGCATACACTTTTAATGTGCTCTCAACATGAATTAAGGAATTCCTGGATGTTAGGTACCTTTTCAACACTAAGAACTGTCTTGGAGAAGCTGTTTCAGCTGTTCTAAATGAGTTCTCATCTATTTACTGTCATTTTCTCAGAATTATACATGTTTTCATATAGTTTCCTATATTTGGTCTTCTTGTCCAAGTATAAGCATTGCCCACATATACAAACAACTTCCTATACACTGGAATGAACAGAAGAAGCTCGAGAACATCGTCCCTCAACTGTTATAGAGTGTAATGCTACATTACAGTGAACGGTAAGGCTTTCCAAAGCTGTTCAATTTGCTCATTTCACACTTTCAAACCTTGGTTGACACACATGTGGAGTTCTAGGCTACTTTAAGTAAATAATAGAGGTTTCAGACACTGTTTAATGTGCTCTCAACACTAATTAAGCATGTCCTGGATCTTAGATACCTTTTCTACACTAAAATCTGACTTGAAGAATCTGTTTCGGCTGTTCTAAACGAGTTCTCATCTATTTACTGATATTTTCTCTGAATTATTCATGTTTTCATGTAGTTTCCTATATTAGGCCTTCTTGTCCAAGTATAAGCATAGCCCACATATAAAAACAACCTCCTACACACTGTTATGAACAGAAGAAGCTTGGGAACATTGTCTCTCAACTATGTTATAGAGTGTAATACTACATTGCAGTGAAGTGTAAGGATTTCCAAAGCTGCTGAATGTATTTGTTTCTCTATTTCAATGGTATTCTGCCTTGTATGACACACATTTACCGTTCTAGGCTCCTTTAAGTAAACAATATAGGATTCATACAATGTTTCAAGTGATCTTAACTCTAATTTAGGATTTCCTGGATCTTAGGTACCTTTTTTAAACCAGCAACAGACATGGAGAAGTGTTTTATACATGTTCTATGCGAGTTCTCATCTATTAATATTTACTGTTATTTTCCCAGAATTACTGATGTTTTCTTCTGGTTTCTAACATTTGGCCTTCTTGTCCAGGTATAAGCATTAGGAACATGGACAAACAACTACCTAAACACTGTTATGAACCTGAAAAGCTCGGGAACATTGTCTCTCAACTATGTTATACAATTTAATGATACATTTCAGTGAAGTGCAAGGCTTTCCAAAGCTACGTAATTTGCTTATTTCTCTCTTTCTAGTTTGTGTGACATACATTTAAAGATCTAGGCTCCTTTAAGTAAAAAATATAGGATGCATACACTTTTTAATGTGCTCTCAACACTAATTAAGGAATTCCTGGATGTTAGATACCTTTTTAACACTAAGAACTGACTTGGAGAAGCTGTTTCAGATGTTCTAAATGAGTTCTCATCTATTTACTGTCATTTTCTCAGAATTATACATGTTTTCATGCAGTTTCCTATATTCGGCCTTCTTGTCCAAGTATAAGCATTGCCCACATATACAAACAACTTCCTGTACACTGTTATGAACAGAAGAAGCTGGAGAACATTGTCCCTCAACTATGTTATAGAGTGTAATGCTACATTACAGTGAACTGTAAGGCTTTCCAAAGCTGTTCAATTTGCTCATTTCTCACTTTCAAACCTTGGTTGACACACATGTGGAGTTCTAGGCTACTTTAAGTAAATAATAGAGGTTTCAGACACTGTTTAATGTGCTCTTAACACTAATTAAGGATGTCCTGGATCTTAGATACCTTTTCTGCACTAAAATCTGACTTGGAGAATCTGTTTCGGCTGTTCTAAACGAGTTGTCATCTATTTACTGACATTTTCTCTGAATTAAGTAGTTTTTCGTGTAGTTTCCTATATTACGCCTTCTTGTCCAAGTATAAGCATAGTCCACATATAAAAACAACCTCCTAAACACTGTTATGAACAGAAGAAACTTGGGAACATTGTCTCTCAACTATAGAGTGTAATACTATATTGCAGTGAAGTTTAATGATTTCCAAAGCTGCTGAATGTGTTTGTTTCTCTATTTCAATGGTATTCTGCCTTGTATGACACACATTTACTGTTCTACGCTCCTTTAAATAAACATTATAGGATTCATACAATGTTTCTTGTGATCTTAAGTCTAATTTTGCATTTACTGGATCTTAGATACCTTTTATAAACCAGCAACAGACATTGAAAACTGTTTTATACATGTTCTATGTGAGTTCTCATCTATTAATATTTACTGTTATTTTCCCAGAATTACTGATGTTTTCTTCTGGTTTCTAACATTCCGCCTTCTTGTCCAAGTATAAACATTGGGAACATGGACAAACAACTACCTAAACACTGTTATGAACCTGAAAAGCTCGGGAACATTATCTCTCAACTATGTTATACAGTTTAATGATACATTTCAGTGAAGTGTAAGGCTTTCCAAAGCTACTTAATTTGCTTACTTCTCTCTTTCTAGCTTTGTGTGACATTCATTTAAAGTTCTAGGCTCCTTTAAGTAAAACATATAGGATTTATACAGTGTTTAATGTGCTCTCAACTCGAATTAAGGAATTCCTGTTGTTAGATACCTTTTCAACACTAAGAACTGTCTTGGAGAAGCTGTTTCAGCTGTTCTAAAAGAGTTCTCATCTACTTACTGTCATTTTCTCAGAATTATACATGTTTTCATGTAGTTTCCTATATTAGGCCTTCTTGTCCAAGTGTAAGCATTGCCCACATATACAAACAACTTCCTATACACTGTTATGAACAGACGAAGCTCGAGAACATTGTCCCTCAACTATGTTATAGAGTGTAATGCTACATTACAGTGAATTGTAAGCCTTTCCAAAGCTTTTCAATTTGCTCATTTCTCACTTTCTTTTTTTTTTTTTATAGAAAAGAAGATGCTGTATTTTTCTATTTTATTGCCTTATGGGGTCTCTATTTGTACCCATTGTTTATTTATTTATTTATTTTTTTAATATATTTTATTGATTTTTTTTTTGCCCCCCACCCTCCCTCCCACACATCCCCTCCCTCCCCAGAGTTTTGTGTCCATTGGTTATACTTATATGCATGTATAAAAGTCCTTCGGTTGATCTATTATCCCCCCCAGATCTTCCTCCCCTCCCCGCTGTAATTTGACAGTCTACTTGTTGATATACTGTCTCTATATCTATCTTTCTGTTCATCAGTTTATAATGCTCTTTGTTATCCACAAATGAGTGAGGTCATGTGGTGTTTCTCTTTCATTGATTGGCTTATTTCACTCAGCATGATGTTCTCCAATTCCATCCAGTTTGCTGCAAATGATGAGAATTCCTTATTTTTTATGGCCGCATAGTATTCCATTGTGTAGATGTACCAAAGTTTTTGGATCCAATCATCTGCTGACGGACACTTAGGCTGTTTCCAAATTCTGGCTATTGTAGATTGTGCTGCTATGAACATAGGGGTGCATATATCCTTTCTGATTGGTGTTTCTAGTTTCTTGGGATATATTCCTAGGAGTGGGATTACTGGGTCAAATGGGAGTTCCATTTTCAGTTTTTTGAGGAAACTCCACACTGTTCTCCACAGTGGTTGCACCAGTCTGCATTCCCACCAGCAGTGCACAAGGGTTCCTTTTTCTCCGCAACCTCGCCAACACTTGTCGTTTGTTGATTTGTTGATGTTGGCCATTCTGGCAGGTGTGAGATGGTACCGCATTGTTGTTTTGATTTGCATCTCTCGGACAATTAGTGACTTTGAGCATGTTTTCATGTGCCTTTTGGCCTTCCTTCTGTCTTCTTTTGAAAATGTTCTATTTAGGTCCATTGCCCATTTTTTAATTGGATCATTTATCTTCCTTTTGTTTAGTTGTATAAGCTGTTTGTAGATGATGGAGATTAAACCTTTATCAGTGGTATCATTTGCAAATATGTTCTCCCACACTGTGGGCTTTCTTGTTGTTTTGTTGATGGTTTCTTTTGCTGTAAAAAAGCTTTTTATTTTGATGTAGTCCCATTTGTTTATTTTCTCTTTAGCTTCCATTGCCCTAGGGGTAGTATCAGTGAAGAAGTTCTTTTGGCATACATCTGAGATTTTGCTGCATGTGGATGCTTCTAGTATTTTTATGGTTTCCCGTCTGATGTTTAAGTCCTGTATCCATTTTGAGTTTATTTTTGTGAATGGTGTAAGTTGGTGATCTAGTTTCATTCTTTTGCATGTGTCTGTCCAATTTTCCCAACACCATTTATTGAAGAAACTGTCTTGACTCCATTGTATATTCGTGCCTCCTTTGTCAAATATTAGTTGAGCATAGTGATTTGGGTTGATATCTGGGTTCTCGATTCGATTCCATTGATCTATATGTCTGTTCTTGTGCCAGTACCAGGCTGTTTTGAGAACAGTGGCTTTGTAATATAGTTTGAAGTCTGGTATTGAGATCCCTCCTACTTTACTCTTCTTTCTCAGGATTGCTGTGGCTATTCGGGGTCTTTTATTGTTCCAAATGAACTTTTGGAGAGTTCTTTCTAGGTCGGTGAAATATGTTGTTGGTATTTTAATGGGGAGTGCATTGAACCTATAGATTGCTTTAGGAAGTATGGACATTTTGATGATGTTGATCCTACCAATCCATGAACATGGTATGTTCTTCCATCTCCTTACATCTTCCTCTATCTCTTTTTTCAGTGTCGTGTAGTTTTCCCCATATAGGTCCTTTACTTCCTTAGTTAAAGTTATTCCTAGGTATCTTAATTTTTTTGGTGCGATGGTAAATGGAATTGCTTTTTTAGTCTCTGTTTCTGCAGTTTCTCTGTTGGTGTATAGAAAAGCCATGGATTTCTTGGCATTAATTTTGTATCCTGCTACATTACCAAATTCATTTATTAAGTCAATTAGTTTTTTAATGGAGTCTTTTGGGTTTTTTATGTACAATAACATGTCATCGGCAAATAAGGATAACTTTACTTCTTCTTTTCCAATTTGGATGCCTTTTATTTCCTCCTCTTGTCTAATTGCAATGGCTAATACTTCCAGTACTATGTCAAACAGGAGTGGCGAGAGAGTGGGCATCCCTGTCTTGTTCCTGTTCTTAGAGGGAATGCTTTTAGTTTTTGCCCATTGAGTATAATGTTGGCTGTGGGTTTATCATATATAGCTTTTATTATGTTGAGGTATGATCCTTGTACTCCCACCTTGTTAAGAGTTTTTATCAGAAAAGGGTGTTGGATTTTATCGAATGCTTTTTCTGCATCAATTGATATGACTATATGATTTTTATCTTTCAATTTGTTTATGTGATGTATCACGTTTATTGATTTGCGGATATTGTACCATCCTTGCATTCCTGGAATAAATCCTACTTGGTCGTGGTGTATGATCTTTGTGATGCTCTTCTGGAGTCGATTTGCTAGAATTTTGTTGAGGATTTTAGCATCTATGTTCATGAGGGATATTGGTCTGTAATTCTCTTTCATTGAGTTGTCTTTATCTGGTTTTGGTATTAGGGTGATGCTGGCTTCATAGAAGGAATTTGGAAGTGTTCCTTCCTCTTGGATTTTTTGGAATAGTCTGAGGAGGATAGTTTTTAGTTCTTCCTTGAATGTTTGGTAAAACTCTCCTGTGAAGCCATCTGGCCCTGGGCTTTTGTTTGCTGGAAGCTTTTTGATGACTGTTTCAATTTCTTCCCAAGTCACTGGTTTATTGAGATTTTTAGATTCTTCCTGATTGAGTTTTGGAAGATTATATTTTTCTAGGAATATGTCCATTTCCTCCAGGTTGTTCAGTTTGTTGGAGTAGAGTTGTTCATAGTATTTTGTAACAATCCGTTGTATTTCGGTGGGGTCTGTTGTTATTTCACCTCTTTCATTTCTGATTTTGTTTATTTGGGTCCTCTCTCTTTGTTTCTTGGTTAGTCTGGCTAGAGGTCCATCTATCTTGTTTATCCTTTCAAAGAACCAGCTCTTGGTTTTGTTGATCTTATGTATTGTTTCTTTGGTCTCTATGTCGTTTATCTGTGCTCTGATTTTTGTTATTTCCTTCCTTCTACTTACACTGGGCTTTTCTTATTGCTCTTTTTCTAACTCTTTGAGTTGTAGAGTTAGATCATTTGTTACACTTTTTCTAGTTTTTTGCAATAGGCTTGTAAGGATATGAACTTCCCTCTCAAAACTGCTTTTGCTGTGTCCCATAGATTTTGGATTGTTGTGTTTTCATTGTCATTTGTTTCCAGGATGTTTTTAATTTCTTCCTTGATTTCTCTGGTAACCCAGTCCTTGTTTAATAGCATGCTGTTTAGCCTCCATGTGTTTGATTTCTTTGGATTATTTTTATTGTAGTTAATTTCCAGTTTTATGCCATTATGGTCTGAGAAGATGCTTGATATGATTTCTATCTTCTTGAATTTGAAGAGACTTTGCCTATGTTCCAAAATGTGGTCTATCTTTTAGAATGTCCCATGTGCATTTGAGAAGAATGTATATTCTGTGGCTTTGGGGTGGAATGTTCTGAAGATGTCAATTAATTCCATCTGGTCTAGTGAGTCATTTAGGATTGATATTTCTTTGCTGATTTTTTGTTTGGATGATTTGTCGAAGGGTGACAGTGGGGTATTAAAATCTCCTACTATGATTGTATTGCTGTTAATCTCTCCCTTAATGTCCTCCAGCAGTTTTTTTATGTATTTGGGTGCTCCCGTATTGGGTGCATATATATTTACCAGGGTTATTTCTTCTTGTTTGATTGCTCCCTTTAGTATTATGAAGTGGCCTTCATTGTCTCTTGTTATGTCCTTCACTCTGAGATCTAATTTGTCAGATATAAGTATTGCTACCCCAGCTTTCTTTTCATTTCCATTTGCCTGGAAAACCTTTTTCCATCCCTTCACCCTCAGTCTGTGTGCATCTCTTTTCCTGAGGTGGGTTTCTTGCAGACAACAGATGTATGGGTCTTGTTTTCTTATCCAATCTGTTACCCTATGTCTTTTGATTGGAGCATTTAAACCATTTACATTTAATGTTATTAATGATAGGTACTCATTTGATGCCATTTTTATTCTATACCCCTGTGTTCCTTCTTCGCTTCCTATTTATTTATTTTTACAGTAGACCTTTTAGCATTTCTTGCATTGCTGGTTTGGTGGAGATAAATTCCTTTAGTCTTTTTCTGTCTGTGAAGCTCCTGATTTCCCCTTCAATTTTGATTGATAGTCTTGCTGGGTACAGTATTCTTGGATTCAGACCCTTTCTTTGCATGACTTTGTATATTTCATCCCATTCCCTTCTGGCCTGATAAGTTTCTGTTGAGAAATCAGTTGTGAGTCTGATGGGGGTTCCTTTATATGTAACTTTCTGTCTCTCTCTGGCTGCTTTTAAGATTCTAACTTTGTCATTGGTGTTTGCCAATTTAATTATAATATGTCTTGGCGTCGGTCTTCTGGGATCCATTTTGCTTGGGACTCTGCGAGCATCTTGGATTTGTGTGGGTTTTTTCTTCTCTATCTCAGGAAAATTTTCTGTCATTATTTCTTGAAATACATTTTCCATGTCTACCTCGGTTTTCTTTCCTTCCGGAACCCCTATTATTCGAATATTGTTTTGTTTTGCATTGTCCCAAAGCTCCCGTAGGCTCTCCTCCTGCTTTTTAATTTTTTTTTCTAGAAGCTGCTCTAATTGGGTATTTTTTTCCATCTTGTCTTCTAGCTCACTGATGCGATCCTCTGCTTCTTCTAGTCTGCTCTTGATGCTTTCTATTGAGTTCTTCATAGTAGCGATGTCATTTTTCATTTCATCTTGAGTCATCTTCATTTCCTCTTGGGTTTTTTTCATTTCCTCTTGGGTCTTACTCAAATTGTCAAATTTGTCTTCCATTCTTTTTAGCCATCTTAAGATCGTTACTCTGAATTCTTGCTCTGGTAGGTTGCTTGCCTCTATATCGTTTACTTCCTTTTCTGGTGAAGCCTGCTTTTCTTTCATATGCGGGCTGTTTTTTGGTCTCCCCATGATCTATGATGTCTGGTTGTGTAGTTCTCTCTCTCCTGCTTTGATTTAAAGGCACAAAATACAACACAACCAGGTACAACACACAAGGCACTGAATCAAAATGTGTTTGCGATATTAATAACCACCAATAAGGGTGACTAGAACCCAGCTAACAAAAACATACAATCAAACAAAAAGCATAGGCAAATCAATCTTATAAAAGAAAAGCATACAACTTCAGTAAAGTTAACATTCAACATACAACTTCAAAGAGTTAGAGAGTAAGACTATTTTGTTTTTTTTGTTTTGTTTTGTTTTTAGGACAATTGCGAGGGAGGTGTGAATGGGTTTGGAGCAGGTAGTTGGAAATTAGATATATACAAGTAGGGTGAAATTTTAGGAGGGGGTAGACAGATGGAAAGGGGGAAATCTAGAGCAGGAAAGGGTTAAGATAAACAGTGTATCAAAGGAAAAGATTGGAAAGAGGGTGAGGGCATAAAGGTAGGGTTGAGATAGAATAAAGCGTTGGAGAAAGAAGGATAGATAAAGACTGTAGAACAGTAATCCTGAAATTAAAATATATATATATATATATATAAATATATATATATATATATATATATAATCAAATGGAATAAAAATAATAAAAATAAACAAAAGAAAATAAGATGAAAAAGGTAAATTAGTAGTAGTAATAATGTTGATTACATATACAATGTAATAATTATCAAGATAAAATCAAGTGAGGAAAAAGAAAAAAAATAGTTTCTTGAGTAAACGTTGCAAATAATGAAAACAAAAGTAAAAAACAAAAATTTAAAAATTAAAAAAAAATAATAATAAAATTTTAAAAATTTAATTAAAATTAGCAGTAATGAAGGTCATTCGCTTCCTCTATTGTTATGATCCAGTCCTGATTTTTAGGCAGGTTTTGCTTTGTTTTTATTACACTAGAGTCAATTTGTGAATTAGCCTCTGGGGGCAGTGTTTCTAGGTTGACTTCCCAGACTCTAAAGCCTCTCCAGCTTTTTTTTTTTTTTCCGTCCTCTCTGAAGCTGGAACTATGGAGGGGGGGAGGGGGCAGGTCCGAGCAACTGCAATCTCCCGCAACTCTCCGATATCCCTCCGAGCCGGATCCAAATGTGTTGCTCTTTAGATATCTCCCCTGTTAGGAGCCCCGTCCACTTTCAAGGGTGACAACCGCCCAACAGCGGGGGCTTCTACTTGTAATCACCACCCCTGTCCTCCAGCTTCCGGGAGCGCGCTCTGTGCGCACATGCTTTTTGTTTTCGCCACGAGCGCTCTCCACCCTCTCCTCGCGAAATCTGACCTTTTCGCTGAGCAGTGGGGCAATCCTGTGAGGGCAAGTGTTCGCGCCGCTTGGGATCCGCGTTCTGGGGGTCACAGATGCTTGGTGGTCGCTGCGGCTGTGGATATTCAGGCCTCTGACACAATCCTATCTTCCTCTCAAGATGGTGAGGTTTCCCCATCCAAGCCGGTAGGTAGCTCCGGGCAGGGACACAGCCCGCGTGGGTGCTTCCCTGTGAGGGGCACCTCTGTCAGCAGCCCCCCAGCAGTTTCTTCTGGTGTTCGCTGTCTCCCAGCTTGCCAATAAACACTCACAGCACAAGACCCTCAGTTGCTCTCTCTTTCTGCTTCGGGAGAGGGCTCAGAATCCGCCCATCTATTCTTCCGCCATCTTACCTCCTCTCTTCTCATTTCTCACTTTCAAGCCTTGTTTGACACACATGTAGAGTTCTAGGCTACTTTAAGTAAATAAAAGTTGTTTCATACACTCTTTAATGTGCTTTTAACACTAATGAAGGATTTCCAGGATCTTAGATACCTTTTCTACACTAAAAACTGACTTGGGCTTTCAGGGTCTAGGTCTCCACCAGGGCAGGGGGTCATCATTCAATGCAGCTCTTCCTGAGGTCAGCTGTGGCTGGTTTGGCTGCTTCTCTGGGCCTGGAGCTGGAATACAACTGAGATACAGAGGTTATCTTTGGGGAGGAAAGATCCAAACCACGTGACCAGCACTATGCATGCAAAGGGAGAAACATTCACCCTGGGGGCAGGTCCCACCCCACAGTTGATTGCTCATTACTAGGCACCTGGGGCTGTCCAGCCTCATGATCCTCTGAACCTCGACCTCCCCACTGTCCTTGCTCTGCTCCTGTCTGTCCACCCACCGCAGAAAAGCTGTGGAGGGAGGCACACGGAGTCGGGAAGAGACCATCACTGCACGATGGGAGCCATCATGCCCCTGACCAACTAGAGGATTCTGTTACCTGTTAAAAGTAAGCTTTCTAGATTAAGGGAGAGTGGAAGAGAGAGGGAAAGACAGAAGCATCAATGTGAGAGAAACACATCGATTGGTTGCCTTTTGCACGAGCCCTGACAGCGGCCCAGGCCAGAGAGGAGCCTGCAACCAAGATATAGCCCTGGGAGCTTGAAGATGGCGACTCAACAGACGGACTTATTCTGACTCTGGTCCCAGAACAGAAAAAAGCAGCATCTGAATCACCCAGGGAAAGTTGATTGGCAGCTGAGGGACAGCGGAAATCTCAAGGAAGGTAAGGAAAGATCCGCTGGACAGGATTTCCTGACCAACCGGCCAGCACTGCGGCCGCCGCGGCGGCTCTCCTGGAGCTCCGGGCTTGGAGGGAAGGCTGCGCCATCTTACCAGGAAAGGAGGAGCTTCTCTGAGGCCTGGAAAAACCCACAGCAGAGGAGACCATCCAGTAGCTGAGACAGCCCAATCGGGGCAAACACTTGGTTTCAAGGGAGTTCTTCAGTCACCCATGGAAAGGTCAGAGTTTGCGGGGAAAACTTGAGGGATCTGGGTCCCACGGCGCAGGCAGTGATGGTAGCCGTTGAGCTCTGGCAAGGCCCCGCCCCACCACGCATTGTAGCCGGGAGTGCAGTGCTTCCACCTGCGCTGAGCCTTGCCCAAGGAAGGCTGCAGTGAGAATTCTGCCCGGGACACCCAGTGCTGGGTTTGGCATAATCTGGGACTTTTTTAAAAACGCCAGGGGACACGGGACAGATTGTTAAGAATCGCAGCTGTTCCGACAAGGGCGGAACATCTGGACACCTTGGCTCCTGATCCCCTTCACCCCCTTGCTTCTGAAAGCTAGGGAAGGACTGCCCAGTTGGGCATATCCGGGGAAATTGCAAGGGGAAATTGCCTTCCTGGAAACAAGGAATCGGAGCTTTAGAGATAGTCTGGGAGCCAGCTGGCACACTACCAGCTAGAGCCATAGAGAAAGAAGGCCAGAGCTACCAAAAGGACTGGGAGGTCAAACCGGAAACACTGACACCTAAGAGTTGAATTACAAACTGCCTTTTGTTTTTGTTTTGTTTTTTGTTTTTTTTTCTTTTTCTTTTTATTAATCAAAAATAAATGGACACAAATAACTAAGATATAGCCTACTTAAAATTAAGTATTACCTTACAAAACAGGTGCAGTGGAATGCTGGGAACTGCAAGACTGTCTGCTCCGAGAATTAGGCGTGCCAAATACAATAACAGAGGAAGTGAATGACCACTACTGGACATTTTTATGCTAATTTTACCATTCTTTATTTTATTTCCATTTTTTACATCTTTTATTTAATTTTCATTTTTCACATCTTTTACTTAAGAAACGAATTTTTTCTTTTTTTCCTTACTTGATTTTACCTTTTCAATTATTACATTTTTCAATCTCTATCATCACTATTACTACTGCTATCTTGCAATTTTTGTTTCTTTTTTTTTTTCTCCCTCTCCAGTACCATTTTATTTTTTCTTTATTTTACATTGGGAGTAACCTTCATTCTATTTTAATCTCTTCTATATCATCATTCAACCCTATCTCAACTTGACCTCTACACCATCACTCTCATACTAAACTTTACCCTTTTAGTCTCCAGTTTATCCTATCCCTTTCCTGCTTTAGTTTTTCCTCTACTATTTCTGTATACCCCCCTGCTAAAGCTCTCACTATACTTATAGACCTAAGTTCCAACCCCTGATCCAAGTGTATAAATACCACTCTCTGCACTATATTAAATAGTTAAAAAAAAAAAAAAAAAAAAAAAAAAAAAAACAGTTCTCCTCTCTATCCTTTTCTCATTGTTTGTGTGAAGGTTGATTATTGTGAATTTTTATGCTTTTTACTGAAATTGTTATGCTTATTCCTGTGTTGTTATTGTTGCTTTGTATTTTTTTTTTAAAAATCCTCTGGTTTTGTTTTTTTTTGTTTCTTTTACTTCTGTATATCATAGCCTTACTTAATAATAGTGGATATTGTAGTTTGTATTGATCTCCTAGTATTGTTACTGGCATTGGCTGGGTTCAGTGGTTGTTCTATGGCAATTTTCTCCACAGATATATAGTTTGTCTCCCATTTCTCTTTTAGTTTCCTTCTTCTCTCTCTTTCTTTCTCTCTCTCTCTTCTTTTTTTCCATTTTCTTTTTTTTTAATATATTTTATTGATTTTGTACAGAGAGGAAGGGAGAGAGATAGAGAGCCAGAAACATCGATGAGAGAGAGTCATCGATCAGCTGCCTCTTGCACACCCCCTACTGGGGATATGCCCGCAACCAAGGTACATGCCCTTGACCGGAATCGAACCCGGGACCCTTCAGTCCCCAAGCCGACGCTCTATCCATTGAGCTAAACCGGTCCCGGCTTTTTTTCCATTTTCCAACTTCATTTTGTCATTACTTTTCCTTCTTTTTCTATCTCTTTATCCCTCTTTTTTATTTTATTTACTTATTTTATTTATTATTATTTTTTTAATTTTTCTTTATTTTATTTTTACCTTTTCTCCTTCTTTCCTATCCCCCAATTTGCCTTTCTCTAGTGGTCACCTTTGTGGGAGGTTATTAATATTGTAAATACATTCCTGTTAAGTGCCTCTTGTGTTGTACCTGGTAGTAATGTAGTTTGTATCTTTAAATCAACACAGGAGAAGAAACACCACATAACCAGACATCCTGAAAAGAGAGGCCATGGGGAGACAAAGAAATAGCCCGCACATGAAAGAAAAGCAGGCATCACCAGAAAAGGAACTAAAGGAGTAAGAGGCAAGCAGCCTACCAGAGCAAGAATTCAGAATAATGATCATAGGATGGCTAAAAAGAATGGAAGAGAAATTTGACAATAACCAAGAAGAAATGAGGAAGAACCATGAGGAATTGAAGAAGAACCAAGAGGAATTGAAGAAGAACCAAGAGGAACTGAAGAAGAACCAAGAAGAAATGAAAAATGACATCACTACCATGAAGAACTCAATAGAAAGCATCAACAGTAGACTATTATAGATGAAGCAGAGAACCGCATCAGTGAGCTAGAAGACAAGATGGGAAAAAATACCCAATTAGAGCAGCTTCTAGAAAAAAAAAGATTAAAAAGCAGGAGGAGAGCCTACGGGAGCTTTGGGAAAATAAAAAACAAAATAATATTCGAATAATAGGGGTTCCAGAAGGAAAGGAAACTGAGGTAGACATGGAAAAAATATTTCAAGAAATAATGACAGAAAACTTTCCTGAGATAGAGAAGAAAAAACCCACACAAATCCAAGATGCTCGCAGAGTCCCAAGCAAAATGAATCCCAGAAGACAGACGCCAAGGCACATTATAATTAAAGTGGCAAACAACAACGACAAAGTAAGAATCTTAACAGCAGCCAGAGAGAGACAGAAAGTTACATATAAAGGAACCCCCATCAGACTAACAACTGATTTCTCAACAGAAACATATCAGGCCAGAAGGGAATGGGATGAAATATACAAAGTCATGCAAAGGAAGGGTCTGAATCCAAGAATACTGTACCCAGCAAGGCTATCAATCAAAATTGAAGGGGAAATCAGGAGCTTCACAGACAAAAAAAAGACTGAAGGAATTTATATCCACCAAACCAGCAATGCAAGAAATGCTAAAGGGTCTACTGTAAAAATAAAGAAATAGGAAGTGAAGAAGGAACACGGGTATAGAATAAAAATGGCGTCAAATGAGTACCTATAAATAATAACCTTAAATGTAAATGGTTTAAATTCTCCAATCAAAAGACATAGGGTGTCAGATTGGATAAGAAAACAAGACCCATACATCTGTTGTCTACAAGAAACCCACCTCAGAAAAAAAGATGCACACAGACTGAGGGTGAAGGGATGGAAAAAAGTTTTCCAGGCAAATGGAAATGAAAAAAAAAAAGCTGGGGTAGCAATACTTATATCTGACAAATTAGATCTCAGAGAGAAAGACATAACAAGAGATAATGAAGGTCACTTCATAATACTAAAGGGAACAATCCAACAAGAAGAAATAACCCTGGTAAAGATATAAGCACCCAATACAGGAGCACCCAAATACATTAAAAAAAAAACTGCTGGAAGACATTAAGGGAGAGATTATTAGCAATACAATCATAGTAGGAGATTTTAATACCCCACTATCACCCTTCGACAAATCATCAAAAGAAAATATCACCAAAGAAATATCAATCCAAAATGACTCACTAGACCAGATGGAAATAATTGACATCTTCAGAACATTCCACCCCAAAGCCACAGAATATACATTCTTCTCAAATGCACATGGGACATTCTCAAAGATAGACCACATTTTGGGACATAGGCAAAGTCTCTTCAAATTCAAGAAGATAGAAATAATATCAAGCATCTTCTCAGATCATAATGGCATAAAACTGGAAATTAACTACAATAAAAATAATCCAAAAAAATCAAACACATAGAGACTAAACAGCATGCTATTAAACAAGGACTGGGTTACCAGAGAAATCAGGAAGAAATTAAAAACATCATGGCAACAAATGACAATGAAAACACAACAATCCAAAATCTATGGGACACAGGAAAAGCAGTTTTGAGAGGGAAGTTCATATCCTTACAAGCCTATTGCAAAAAACTAGAAAAAAGGCTAACAAGTGATCTAACTGTACAACTCTAAGAGCTAGAAAAAGAGCAACAAGAAAAGCCCAGTGTAAGCAGAAGGAAGGAAATAACAAAAAACAGAGCACAGATAAACAACATAGAGACCAAAGACACAATACATAAGATCAACAAAACCAAGAGCTGGTTCTTTGAAAGGATAAACAAGATAGATGGACCTCTAGCCAGGCTAACCAAGAAACAAAGAGAGAGGACCCAAATAAACAAAATCAGAAATGAAAGAGGTGAAATAACAACAGACCCCACCGAAATACAACGGATTGTTACAAAATACTACGAACAACTCTATTCCAACAAACTGAACAACCTGGAGGAAATGGACATATTCCTAGAAAAATACAAACTTCCAAAACTCAATCAGGAAGAATCTAAAAATCTCAATAAACCAGTGACTTTGGAAGAAATTGAAACAGTCATCAAAAAGCTTCCAGCAAACAAAAGCCCAGGGCCAGATGGCTTCACAGGAGAGTTTTACTAAACATTCAAGGAAGAACTAAAACCTATCCTCCTCAGACTGTTCCAAAAAATACAAGAGGAAGGAACACTTCCAAACTCCTTCTATGAAGCCAGCATCACCCTAATACCAAAACCAGATAAAGACAACTCAATGAAAAAGAATTACAGGCCAATATCTCTCATGAACATAGATGCCAAAATCCTCAACAAAATTCTAGCAAATCGACTCCAGAAGAACATCACAAAGATCATACACCATGACCAAGTAGGATTTATTCCAGGAATGCAAGGATGGTACAATATCCGCAAATCAATAAACGTGATACATCACATAAACAAATTGAAAGATAAAAATCATATAGTCATATCAATGATGCAGAAAAAGCATTTGATAAAATCCAACACCCTTTCCTGATAAAAACTCTTAACAAGGTGGGAGTACAAGGATCATACCTCAACATAATAAAAGCTATATATGATAAACCCACAGCCAACATTATACTCAATGGGCAAAAACTAAAACAATTTCCTCTACGAACAGGAACAAGACAGGGATGCCCACTCTCACCACTCCTGTTTGACATAGTACTGGAAGTACTAGCCATTGCAATTAGACAAGAGGAGGAAATAAAAGGCATCCAAATTGGAAAAGAAGAAGTAAAGTATCCTTATTTGCAGATGACATGATATTGTACATAAAAAACCCAAAAGACTCCATTAAAAAACTAATTGACTTAATAAATGAATTTGGCAATGTAGCAGGATACAAAATTAATGCCAAGAAATCCATGGCATTTCTATACACCAACAGTGAAACTACAGAAACAGAGGCTAAAAAAACAATTCCATTTACCAAAAAAATTAAGATACCTAGGAATAAATTTAACTAAGGAAGTAAAGGACCTATTTGCAGAAAACTACACGACACTGAAAAAAGAGATAGAGGAAGATGTAAGGAGATGGAAGAACATACCATGTTCATGGATTGGTAGAATCAACATCATCAAAATGTCCATACTTCCTAAAGCAATCTATAGGTTCAATGCACTCCCCATTAAAATACCAATGGCATATTTCACTGACCTAGAAAGAACTCTCCAAAAGTTCATTTGGAACAATAAAAGACCCCGAATAGCCACAACAATCCTGAGAAAGAAGAGTAAAGTAGGAGGGATCTCAATACCAGACTTCAAACTATATTACAAAGCCACTGTTCTCAAAACAGCCTGGTACTGGCACAAGAACAGACATATAGATCAATGGAATAGAATCGAGAACCCAGATATCAACCCAAATCAATATGCTCAATTAATATTTGACAAAGGAGGCACGAATATACAATGGAGTCAAGACAGTTTCTTCAATAAATGGTGTTGGGAAATTTGGACAGACACATGCAAAAGAATGAAACTAGATCACCAACTTACACCATTCACAAAAATAAACTCAAAGTGGATACAGGACTTAAACATCAGACGGGAAACCATAAAAATACTAGAAGCATCCACAGGCAGCAAAATCTCAGACATATGCCAAAAGAACTTCTTCACTGATACTGCCCCTAGGGCAATGGAAGCTAAAGAGAAGATAAACAAATGGGACTACATCAAAATAAAAAGCTTTTTTACAGCAAAAGAAACCATCAACAAAACAAGAAAGCCCACGGTGTGGGAGAACATATTTGCAAATAATACCACTGATAAAGGTTTAATCTCCAACATTTACAGATAGCTTATACAACTAAATAAAAGGAAGATAAATGATCCAATTAAAAAATGGGCAATGGACCTAAATAGAATATTTTCAAAAGAAGACAGAAGGAAGGCCAAAAGGCACATGAAAACATGCTCAAAGTCACTAATTGTCCGAGAGGTGCAAATCAAAACAACAATGCGGTACCATCTCACTCCTGTCAGAATGGCCAACATCAACAAATCGACAAATGACAAGTGTTGGCGAGGTTGCGGAGAAAAAGGAACCCTCGTGCACTGCTGGTGGGAATGCAGACTGGTGCAACCACTGTGGAGAACAGTGTGGAGTTTCCTCAAAAAACTGAAAATGGAACTCCCATTTGACCCAGTAATCCCACTTCTAGGAATATATCCCAAGAAACTAGAAACACCAATCAGAAAGGATATATGCACCCCTATGTTCATAGCAGCACAAGCTACAATAGCTAGAATATGGAAACAGCCTAGGTGCCCGTCAGCAGATGATTGGATCCAAAAACTATGGTACATCTACACAATGGAATAATATGCTGCCATAAAAAAGAAGGAATTCTCATCATTTGCAGCAACCTGGATGGAATTGGAGAACATCATGCTGAGTGAAATAAGCCAATCAATGAAAGAGAAACACCACATGACCTCACTCATTTGTGGATGATAAAGAACATTATAAATTGATGAACAAAACGATAGATACGGAGACAGTAAAGCAACAAACAGACTGTAAAATTAAAGCAGGAAGTGTAGGGAGATATGGGGGAGATAAGAGATCAACTGAAGGACTTGTGTACATGCATATAAGTACAACCAATGGACATAAAACTCTGGGGAGGGAGGGCATGTAAGGGGGGAAGGGATGGGGGCCGGCAAAAAAAATCAATAAAATATATTTAAAAAAATAGAAATAATAAAAAAAAATAGAACCAGAGTCATGGAAGCATTGAACAGAGTGTGGAACCTATGAGGGAAGGCAGGGGGTGAGGGAGTAAAAGATCAACCAAAGGACTTGTATGCATCCATATGAGCATAACCAATGGACACAGATGGCTGGGGGGTGCAGGGTGAGGGCATGTGCTGGGGGGTGGGGGCGGACAGATAGAGGTCAAGGGGAGAAAAAAGAGACTTATGTAATACTTTAAAAACTAAAAAAATTAAATTAAAAAGAAAAAATATATATATAGCCCTGGCTCAGTGTGGACTTACAGACATTTTGAGACAAGCTTGTTTTGTATCACAGGAAACTCCTTAGAAACTTACCTAGAAACTGAGTCACCATTTTGTTCTCAGTATCTTTTTCAACAAGATTTTTAAAAAATAATAGCTTTTAGCCGAAACGGGTTTGGCTCAGTGGATAGAGCGTTGGCCTGTGGACTGAAAGGTCCCAGGATCGATTCCGGTCAATGGCATGTACGTTGGTTGCGGGAACATCCCCAGTAAGGGGTGTGCAGGAGGCAGCTGGTTGATGATTCTCTGTCATCAATGTTTCTAACTCTCAATCCCTCTCTCTACCTCTCTGTGAAAAATCAATAAAATATATATTTTAAAAAAAAACTGACTTGGAGAAGCTGTTTCAGCTGTTCTAAATGAGTTCTCATCAATTTACTGATATTTTCACTGAATTATTCATGTTTTCATGTAGTTTCCTATATTAGGATTTCTTGTCCAAGTATAAGCACAGCCCACATATAAAAACAACTTCCTACACACTGTTATGACCAGAAGAAGCTTGGGAACATTGTCTCTCAACTATGTCATAGAGTGTAATACTACATTGCAGTGAAGTGTAAGGATTTCCAAAGCTACTGAATGTGTTTATTTCTCTATTTCAATTGTATTCTGCCTTGTATGACACACATTTACCATTTTAGGCTCTTTTAAGAAAACAATATAGGATTCATACAATGTTTTAAGTGATCTTAACTCAAATTTAGGATTTCCTGGATCTTACATACCTTTTATCAACTAACAACAGACTTGGAGAAGTGTTTTATTCATGTTCTATGGGAGTTCTCATCTATTTACTGCTATTTTCCCAGAATTACTGATGTTTTCTCATATTTTCTAACATTAGGCCTTCTTGACCAGGTATAAGCATTGGGAACATGGACAGACAACTACCTAAACACTGTTATGAACCTGAAAAGCTAGGGAACATTGTCTCCCAACTATGTTATACAGATTAATGATACATTTCAGTGAAGTGTAAGGCTTTCCAAATCTACATAATTTGCTTATTTCTCTCTTTCTAGCTTTGTGAGACATACATTTAAAGAACTAGGATCCTTTAAGTAAAAAATATAGGATTCATACACTGTTTAATGTGCTCTCAACTCAAATTAAGGAAATCCTGGATGTTAGATACCTTTTCAGCACTAAGAACTGACTTGGAGAAGCTGCTTCAGCTGTTCTAAACGAGTTCTCATCTATTTATTGTCATTTTCTCTAAATTTTACATGTTTTCATGTAGTTTCCTATATTAGGCCTTTTTGTCCAAGTATAAGCATTGCCCACATATACAAACAACTTCCTATACACTGTCATGAACAAAGAAGCTCGAGAACATTGTCCCTCAACTATGTTATAGAGTGTAATGCTACATTACAGTGAACTGTAAGGCTTTCCAAAGCTGTTCGATTTGCTCATTTCTCACTTTCAAGCCTTGTTTGACACACATGTAGAGTTATAGGCTACCTTAGGTGAATAAGAAGGATTCATACACTGTTTAATGTGCTCTTAACACCAATTAAGGATTTCCTAGATATTAGATACCTTTTCTACACTTAAAAATTGACTTGGAAAATCTGTTTCAGCAGTTCTAAACGAGTTCTCATCTATTTCCTGACATTTTCTCTGAATTATTCATGTTTTCATGTAGTTTCCTATATTAGGCCTTCTTGTCCAAGTATAAGCACAGCCCACATATAAAAGCAACTTCCTACACACTGTTATGACCAGAAGAAGCTTGGGAATATTGTCTTTCAACTATGTCATAGAGTGTAATACTACATTGCAGTGAAGTGTAAGGATTTCCAAAGCTGCTGAATGTGTGTATTTCTCTATTTCAATGGTATTTTCCCTTGTATGACACGCATTTACCGTTCTAGGCTCTTTTAAGTAAAAAATATAGGATTCATACAATGTTTCATGCGATCTTAACTCTAATTTAGGATTTTCTGTATCTTAGATATCTTTTATAAACTAACAACAGACTTGGAGAAGTGTTTTATACATGTTCTATGCTAGTTCTCATCTATTTACAGTTATTTTCCCAGAATTAGTGATGTTTTCTCATACTTTCTAACATTAGGCCTTTTTGTCCAAGTATAAACATTGGGAACATGGACAAACAACTACCTAAACACTGTTATGAACCTGAAAAGCTCGGGAACATTGTCTCTCAACTATGTTATACTGTTTAATGATACATTTCAGTGAAGTGTAAGGCTTTCCATAGCTACTTAATTTGCTTATTTCTCTCTTTCTAGATTTGTGTGACATACATTTAAAGTTCTAGGCTCCATTAAGTAAAAAATATAGGATTCATACACTGTTTAATGTGCTCTCAACTCGAATTAAGGAATTCCTGGATGTAAGATACCTTTTCCAAACTAAGAACTGACTTGGAGAAGCTTTATCAGCTCTTTCAAACGAGTTCTCATGTATTTATTGTCATTTTCTCTGAATTATACATGTCTTCATGTAGTTTTCTATATGAGGCCTTCTTGTCCGAGTATAAGCATTACCCACATATACAAACAACTTCTTATACACTGTTATGAACAGACGAAGCCCGAGAACATTGTCCCTCAACTATGCTATAGAGAATAATGCTACATTACAGTGAATTGTAAGACTTTCCAAAGCGGTTCAATTTGCTCATTTCTCACTTTCAAGCCTTGTTTGACACACATGTAGAGTTCTAGGCTACTTTAAGTAAATAAAAGAGGTTTCAGACACTGTTTAATGTGCTCTTAACACTAATTAAGGATTTCCTGGATCTTAGATACCTTTTCTACACTAAAAACTGACTTGGAGAATCTGTTTCAGCTGTTCTAAATGAGTTCTCATCTATTTACTGACATTTTCTCTGAATTATTCATGTTTTCATGTAGTTTCCTATATTAGGCCTTCTTGTCCAAGTATAAGCACAGCCCACATATAAAAACAACTTCCTACACACTGTTATGACCAGAAGAAGCTTGGGAACATTGTCTCTCAACTATGTAATAGAGTGTAATACTACATTGCAGTGAAGTGTAAGGATTTCCAAAGCTACTGAATGTGTCTATTTCTCTATTTCAATGGTATTCTGCCTTGTATGACACACATTTACCATTCTTGGCTCTTTTAAGTAAAAAATATAGGATTCATACAATGTTTCATGCGATCTTAACTCTAATTTAGGATTTCCTGTATCTTAGATACCTGTTATAAACTAACAACAGACTTGGAGAAGTGTTTTATACATGTTCTATGAGAGTTCTCATCTATTTAGTTATTTTCCCAGAATTAGTGATGTTTTCTCATACTTTCTAACATTAGGCCTTCTTGTCCAAGTATAAACATTGGGAACATGGACAAACAACTACCTAAACACTGTTATGAACCTGAAAAGCTCAGGAACATTGTCTCTCAACTATGTTATACTGTTTAATGATACATTTCAGTGAAGTTTAAGGCTTTCCAAAGCTACTTAATTTGCTTATTTCTCTCTTTCTCAATTTGTGTGACATACATTTAAAGTTCTAGGCTCCTTTAAGTAAAAAATATAGGATTCATACACTGTTTAATGTGCTCTCAACAATAATTAAGGAATTCCTGGATGTAAGATACCTTTTCCAAACTAAGAACTGACTTGGAGAAGCTGTATCTGATGTTTTAAATGAGTTCTCATGTCATTTTCTCTGAATTATACATGTTTTCATGTAGTTTCCTATATTAGGCATTCTTGTCCAAGTATAAGCATTGCCCACATTTGAAAACAACCTTCTAAACACTGTTATGGACCAGAGAAGATTGGGAATATTGTCTCTCAACTATGTTTTAGGGTTTAATGCTACAATGCAGTAAATTCTCACTTTCCCTGGCTGCTTAATTGCGCTTATTTCTCTCTTTCAAGCCTCGTGTGACACACATTTAAAGTTCTAGGCTACTTTAAGTAAATAATAGAAGTTTTATAAACTGTTTAATGTGCTGTTATGTTTAATTAAATATTTCCTGGATCTTAGTCTCCATTTCTCCAGTAACTGACTTGGAGAAATCTTTTTCAGCTGTTCTATAGGACGTCTCATTTATTTATTCTTAATTTGTCTGTATTACTCATATTTTCTTGTAGTTTCATATATTAGGCCTTCTTATCCAAATATAAGCATCGCCCAATGGACAAACACACTGTTATTATGCTTACAAGCTAGGGTTAGGATTAGGGTTAGGGTTAGGGTTAAGGTTAGGGTTCGGGTTATGGACAGGGCTCAGGTTAGGGTTAGGTTTAGGGCTAGTGTTAGTGTTAGGGTTAGGGTTTGGTTTATTGCTAGGGTTAGGGTTAGGTTGAGGGTTAGGGTTAGGGTTAGGGTTAGGGTTAGGTTTAGGGCTAGCTTACGGTTAGGTTTAGTGCTAGGGTTAGGGTTAGGGCTAGGGCTAAGGTTAGGTTTAGGTTAGGGTTAGGGCTAGAGTTAGGTTTAGGGTTTGGGTTATGACTAGGGCTAGGGTTAGGATTAGCGTTAGAGCTAGGGTTAGGGTTAGGGCTAGCATTAGGATCAAGGCTAGGCTTAGGGTTAGCTTTAGGGCTATGGTTAGGGTTAGGGTTTTGGCTAGGTTTAGGGTTAGGGTTAGGGCTGGGTTAGGGTTATTACTAGGGTTAGGGTTAGGATTAGGGTTAGGGTTAGGGTTAGGGCTAGGGTTAAGGTTAGGTTTATTGCTAGGGTTAGGTTTATGGCAAGGTTTTGGGTTAGGGTAGGGCTAGAGTTAGGGCTAGGGATAGTGTTAGGGTTAGGGTAAGGGTTAGGGTTAGGGCTAGAGTAATGCTAGGGCTAGGGTTAGGGTTAGGGTGAGTGTTAGGGTTAGGTTTATGGTTAGAGTAGGGTGAGGGTTGGGGTTAGGGTTAGGTTTAGGGCTAGGGTTAGGGTTAGGTTTAGTGCTAGGGTTAGGGTTCAGGCTAGGGCTAGGGTTAGGGTTAGGGATAGCATTAGGGTTAAGGCTAGGCTTAGGGTTAGCGTTAGGGCTAGGGTTAGGGTTAGGGTTAGGGCTAGGGTTAGGGTTAGGGTAGGGCTAGGGTTAGGGTAGGGCTAGGGTTAGGGTAGGGCTAGAGTTAGGGCTAGGGCTAGAGTTAGGGTTACGGTTAGGGCTAGGTTGATGGTTAGGTTTAGGGCTAGGGTTAGGGTTAGGATTAGGGTTAGGATAAGGGCTAGGGTTAGGGTTAGGGCTAGGTTTAGGGTTGGTGTTAGGGCTAGGGTTTGGGTTAGAGTTAGGGTTAGGATGAGGGCTAGGGTTAGGGTTTGGTATAGGGCTAGGTTTAGGGTTAGGGTTAGGGCTATTACTAGGGTTAGGGTTAGGATTAGGGTTAGGGTTAGGGCTAGGGTTAGGGTTAGGGCTAGCGTTATGGTTAGTGTTAGGGCTAGAGTTAGGTTTAGGATTGGGGTTATGGTTAGGTTTAGGGTAGGATTATGTCTAGGGTTATATTTAGGGTAAGGGTTAGGGTTAGGGTTAGGGTTAGGGTTAGGGCTTGGGTTACTGCTAGGGTTAAGTTTAGGGTTATTGCTACGGTTAGGGTTAGGATTAGGGTTAGGGTTAGGGCTAGGGTTAGGGTTACGGTTAGTGCTAGTGGTAGGGCTAGAGTTAGGCCTAGTGCTAGGACAAGGTTTAGCGTTAGGGCTAGGGTTAGGGTAAGGGCTAGGGTGAGGGTTATGGTTAGTGCTAGAGTTAGGGTTAGGATTAGGGTTAGGGTTATGTTTATTGATAGGCTTAGGGTTAGTGTTAGGGTTAGGTTTAGGGCTAGAGTTAGGGCTAGGGCTAGGTTTAGGGTTAGGGTATGGGTTAAGGTTAGGGCTAGAGTTAGGGCTAGGGCTAGGGTTAGGGTTAGGTTTAGGGTAAGGGTTAGGGTTAGGGTTAGGATAAGGCCTGGGTTAGGGTTAGGGTTAGGGCTAGGTTTAGGGTTGGTGTTAGGGCAAGGGTTAGCGTTAGGGTTAGGGTTAGGATAAGGGCTAGGGTTAGGGTTAGGGCTAGGTTTAGGGTTAGGGTTAGGGCTAGTTTTAGGGTTATTACTAGGTTTAGGGTTAGGATTAGGGTTAGGGTTAGGGTTAGGGCTAGGGTTAGGGTTAGGGTTAGTTCTAGGGTTTGGGTTAGGGCTAGGGTTAGGGTTAGGGTTTGGGTAGGGTTTGGTTGGGGTTACAGTTCGGTTTAGTACTAGGGTTAGGATTAGGGCTAGGGTTAGGGTTAGTGTTAGCGCTAGGGCTAGCTTTAGGGGTAGGGTTAGGGCTAGGGATGGGTTATTGCTAGGGTTAGGGCTAGGGTTAGGGTTAGGGTTAGGGCTAGGGCTAGGGTTAGGTTTAGCGTTAGAGATAGGGTTAGGGTTTGGGATAGCATTAGGGTTAAGGCTAGGCTTAGGGTTAGCGTTAGGGCTAGGGTTAGGGTTAGGGTTAGGGCTAGGGTTAGTGTTAGGTTTATTGCTAGGGTTAGGGTTAGGGTAGGGCTAGAGTTAGGGCTAGTGCTAGGGTTAGGGTTAGGGTTAGGGGTAGGGTTAGGGTTAGGGCTAGGGTGATGGTTAGGTTTAAGGCTAGGGTTAGGGTTAGGGTTGGTGTTAGGGCTAGGGTTATGGTTAGAATTAGGGTTAGGATAAGGGCTAGGGTTAGGGTTAGGGTTAGGGCTAGGTTTAGGGTTGGTGTTAGGGCTAGGGTTTGGGTTAGAGTTAGGGTTAGGATGAGGGCTAGGGTTAGGTTTGGGTTAGGGCCAGGTTTAGGGTTAGGGTTAGGGCTAGGGTTAGGGTTATTACTAGGGTTAGGGTTAGGATTAGGGTTAGGGTTAGGGTTAGGGCTAGGGTTAGGGTTAGGGCTAGGGTTATGGTTAGTGTTAGGGCTAGAGTTAGGCTTAGGGTTAGGGTTAGGTTTAGGGTAGGATTATGGCTAGGGTTATGTTTAGGTTAAGGGTTAAGGTTAGGGCTACGGTTAGGGTTAGGGCTTGGGTTACTGCTAGGGTTATGGTTAGGGTTATTGCTACTGTTAGGTTTAGTATTAGGGTTAGGGTTAGGGCTAGACTTAGGGTTACGGTTAGTGCTAGTGGTAGGGCTAGAATTAGGGCTAGTGCTAGGACAAGGTTTAGCGTTAGGGCTAGGGTTAGGGTAAGGGCTAGGGTGAGGGTTATGGTTAGTGCTAGGGTTAGGGTTAGGATTAGGGTTAGGGTTATGTTTATTGATAGGCTTAGGGTTAGTGTTAGGGTTAGGTTTAGGGCTAGAGTTAGGGCTAGGGCTAGGGTTAGGGTTAGGGTAAGGGTTAGGGTTAGGGCTAGAGTTAGGGCTAGGGCTAGGGTTAGGGTTAGGTTTAGGGTAAGTGTTAGGGTTAGGGTTAGGTCTAGGGTTAAGTTTAGGGTTAGGGCTAGGGTTAGGATAAGGGCTCGGGTTAGGGTTAGGGTTAGGGCTAGGTTTAAGGTTGGTGTTAGGGCAAGCGTTAGCGTTAGGGTTAGGGTTAGGATAAGTGCTAGGTTTAGGGTTAGGGCTAGGTTTAGGGTTAGGGTTAGGGCTAGTTTTTTGGTTATTACTAGGGTTAGGGTTAGGATTAGGGTTAGGGTTAGGGCTAGGGTTAGGTTTAGGGCTAGGGTTATGGTTAGTGATAGGCTAGAGTTCGGGCTAGGGCTAGGGTTAGGGCTAGGGAAGGGTTAGGATTAGGTCTAGGGTTAGATCTAGGGTTAGGGTTATTACTAGGGTTAGGGTTAGAATTAGGGTTAGGGTTAGTGTTAGGTCTAGGGTTAGGGTTAGGGTTAGGTCTAGGGTTTGGGTTAGGGCTAGCGTTAGGGTTAGGGTTAGGGCTAGGGTTATGTTTAGGGTTAATGTTAGTGTTAGGGCTAGGGTTAGTGTTAGGGCTTAGGTTACTGCTAGGGTTAAGGTTAGGGTTAGGGCTAGGGTTAGCATTAGGGTTAGGGCTATGGTTAGGGTTATTGCAAGGGTTAGGGTTAGGATTAGGGTTAGGGTTAGGGTTAGGGTTAGGGTTAGGGCCAGGGTTAGGGTTAAGGTTAGGGTTACGGTTTGTGTTAGGTGTAGTACTAGGGTTAGTGTTAGGGTTATTGTTAGGGTTAGGTTTAGTGCTAGGGTTATCGTTAGGGTTAGGGCTAGGGGTAGGTTTAGGGCTAGGGTTAGGTTTAGGGCTAGGGTTAGGGTTAGGGTTAGGGTTAGGGTGAGGGTATATTGTCTTTCAACTTTGTTATACATTTTCATGATACTTTTCTGTGTTGTCTAATAGATTCCAAAGCTACTTCAATTGGGTTAATTTTCAATTTCATGGATTTCTGTCTTGTATGACATACATTTAGTGTTATGTGCTCATTTAAGTACATAATATAGGTTTCATACATTGTTTAATGATCTCTTTAGTGTAATTAAGGTTTTCCTGAATCTTAGATAGCTTTTCTACACTAAAAATTGACTTGGAGCATTGTTTTTCTACATTTTTCATTTGAGTTCTTCTCTATTTACTGTTATTTTCTCTGAATTACTGTTTTCTTGTCATTTCCAATATTAGTCCTTCTTGTCCATGTATAAGCATTGGGAACATGGACAATCAACTGCCTAAACACTGTTTTGAATCTGAGAACCTCTGGAACATTGTCTCTCAATTATGTTATTGAGTTTAATGCTACATTACAGTGAACTCAAAAGCTTTCCAAAGTGCTTAAATGTGCTTAGTTCTCTATTTCAAGGATATTCTGCCTTGCATGACACACATTTACAGTACTAGGCTACTTTAAGAAAATAAATACACTGTTAAATGGAATCTTTTCTCTAAGGATTTCCTTGATGTTAGAAACCTTTCTACAGAAACAACTTACTTGATGAAGTGTTTACTACATGTTCAATGCTAGTTCGTACACTGTGAAGAACCTAAGAAGCTCAGGAACATTGTCTCTCAACTATGTTATAGAGTTTAATATGACATTGCTGTGAAGTCTAACGCTTTCAAAAGATGCTGAAATGTGCTTATTTCTCCATTTCAAGGCTTTTTTGCCTTTAATGACACACATTTACAATTCTAGGCTCTATTAAGTAAATAATAGAGGTTTCATACACTGTTTCATGAGCTCTTTACTGTAATTAAGGAATTCATGGATCATAGATTTTTTTTTATACTCCAACAACTGATTTGAAGTAGTGTTTCCTACATGTTCTATGCAACTTCTCATCTATTTAATGTTATTTTCCCAGAATTACAGATGTTTTCTCTTAGTTTCTAACATTGGGCCTTCTTGTCCAAGTATAAACATTGGGAACATGGACAAACAATTACCTAAACACTGTTATGAACTTGAAAAGCTTGGGAACATTGTCTCTCAACTAAGTTATACAGTTTAATGATACATTTCAGTGAAGCATAAGGCTTTCCAAAGCTAAGAAATTTGCTTATTTCTCTCTTTATAGCTTTGTGTGACATACATTTAAAGTTCTAGACTGCTTTAAGTAAAAAATATAGGATTCATACACTGTTTAATGTGCTCTCAACTTGAATTAAGGAATTCCTGGATGTTAGATACCTTTTCTACAAGAAGAACTGACTTGGAGAAGCTGTTTCAGCTGTTCTAAACGACTTCTCATATATTTACTGTCATTTCCTCTGAATTATTCATGTTTTCATGTAGTTTCCTATATTAGGCCTTCTTGTCCAATTATAAGAATTGGCCCACATATACAAACAATTGCCCACATATACAAACAACTTTCTACAAACTGTTATGAACAGAAGAAGATTGATACCAATGTCTTGGAGAAGTATTTTTACTTGTTCTATGTGAGTTCTCATCTATTTACTGTTATTTTCCCAGAATTACTGATGTTTTCTCGTGGTTAATAACCAGTGGCCTTCTTGTCCAGGTATAAGCATTGAGAACATGGACAAACAACTACCTAAATACTGTTCTAACCCTTAAAAACTCTGGAACATTGTCTCTCAACTATGTTATAGAGTTTAATGATATATTTCAGGGAAGTGTAAAGCTTTCCAAAGCTTCTTAATTTGATTATTTCTCTCTTTCTAGCTTTGTGTGACATACATTTAAAGTTCTAGGCTCCTTTAAGTAAAAAATATAGGACTCATACACTGTTTAATGTGCTCTCAACTCGAATTAAGGAATTCCTGGATGTTAGATACCTTTTCTACACGAAGAACTTGTTTGGTGAATCTGTTTCACCTATTCTAAATGAGTTCTCTTCTATTTACTGTCATTTTCTCTGAATTATTCATGTTTTCATGTAGTTTCCTATATTAGGCCTTCTTTTCCAAGAATAAGCATTGCCCACATATACAAACAACTTCCTGTACACTGTATGAACAGAAGAAGATCGAGAACATTGTCCCCCAACGATGTAATAGAGTGTAATGCTACATTACAGTAAACTGTAAGGCTTTCCAAAGATGCTCAATTTCCTTATTTCTCTCTTTTTAACCTTTTCTGACACATATGTAAAGTTCTAGGCTATTTTATATAAATAAAAGAAGTTTCATACACT
Source organism: Pipistrellus hanaki (assembly GCF_964339955.1). Taxonomy (NCBI): domain Eukaryota; kingdom Metazoa; phylum Chordata; class Mammalia; order Chiroptera; family Vespertilionidae; genus Pipistrellus; species Pipistrellus hanaki. The sequence continues at coordinate 408,609 of NW_028182287.1, read as the reverse complement.
GTTTAATGTGCTCTTAACTCAAATTAAGGATTTCCCGAATCTTAGGTACCTTTTCTACACTAAGATCTGACCGCCAGAACCTGTTCCAGCTGTTCTTAACAAGTTCTCATCTATTTAATGACATTATCACTGAATTATTCATGTTTTCATGTACTTTCATATATTAGGCCTTCTTATCCCAGTATAAGCATAGCCCACATATAAAAAAAAAAAATTCCTACATACTGTTATGAACAGAAGAAGCTCCTGAACATTGTCTCCCAACTATGTAATAGAGTGTAATACTACATTGCAGTGAAGTGCAAGGCTTTCCAAAGCTGCTTAATCCACTTACTTCTCTATTTCAATGGTATTCTGCCTTGTATGACACACATTTACCATTCTAGGCTCCTTTAAGTAAACAATATAGGATTCATAGACTGTTTCATGTGATCTTAACTCTAATTAAGGATTTTCTTGATCTTAGATACCTTTTATAAACTAACAACAGACTTGGAGAAGTTTTTTATACAGGTTCTGTGCGAGTTCTCATCTATTTACTGTAATTTTACTAGAATTACAGATGTTTTCTCGTAGTTTCTAAAATTCGGCCTTCTTTTCCAGGTGTAAGCATTGGGAACATGGATAAACAACAACCTAAACACTGTTCTGAACCTGAAAAGCTCGGGAACATTGGCTCTCAACTATGTTATAGAGTTTAATGATACATTTCAGTGACGTGTAAGGCTTTCCAAAGCTACTTAATTTGCTTATTTCTCTCTTTCAAGTCCTGTATGACACACTTGTAAATTTCTAGGCTACTTTTAGTAAATAAAAGAGGTTTCATACACTGTTTAATGTGCTCTTAATTCGAATTATGGATTTCCTGAAACATAGATACATTTTCTACACTAAGAGCTGACTTCGAGAATCTCTTTCAGCGATTCTAATCTCTCTCATCTATTTACTGACATTTTCTCTGAATTATTCATGTTTTCATGAAGTTTCCTATATTAGACTTACTTGTTCAAGTATAAGCATAGCCCCCATATAAAAACAACTACCTAAAAACTGTTATGAACCTGAAAAGCTTGAGAACATTGTCTCTCAACTATGTTATACAGTTTAATGATACCTTTCAGTGAACTGTAAGGCTTTCCAAAGCTACTTAATTTGCTAATTTCCACTTTCAAGCTTTGTGTGACATATATTTAAAGTATTAGGCTCCTTTAAGTAAAAAATATAGGACTCATACACTGTTTAATGTGCTCTTAACTCGAATTAAGGAATTCCTGGATGTTAGATACCCTTTCTACACGAAGAACTTGTTTGGAGAATCTGTTTCACCTATTCTAAATGAGTTCTCTTCTATTTACTGTCATTTTCTCTTAATTATTCATGTTTTCATGTAGTTTCCTATATTAGGCCTTCTTTTCCAAGAATAAGCATTGCCCACATATACAAACAACTTCCTGTACACTGTTATGAACAGAAGAAGATCGAGAACATTGTCCCCCAACTATGTAATAGAGTGTAATGCTACATTACAGTAAACTGTAAGGCTTTCCTTACAGTTTCCTCAATTTCCTTATTTCTCTCTTTTTAACCTTTTGTGACACATATGTAAAGTTTTAGGCTATTTTAAGTAAATAAAAGAGGTTTCATACACTGTTTAATGTGCTCTCAACTCGAATTAAGGAATTCCTGTATGTTAGATACCTTCTCCACACTAAGAGCTGACTTGGAGAATCACTTTCAGCTGTTCTAAACGCGTTCTCATGTATTTATTGACATTTTCTCTGAATTATTCACGTTTTCATGTAGTTTCCTATATTAGGCCATCTTGTCCAAGTATAAGCACAACCCCATATACAAACAACTACCTAAAAACACTTAAGAACCTGAAAAGCTCAGGAACATTGTCTCTCAACTATGTTATAGAGTTTAGTGATATTTTCACTGAAGTGTAAGGCTTTCCAAGGCTACTTAATTTGCTAATTTCCATCTTTCAAGCTTTGTGTGACATACATTTAAAGTTATAGGCTCCTTTAAGTAAAAAATATAGGATTCATACACTGTTTTATGTTCTCCCAACTCGAATTAAGGAATTGCTGGATGTTAGATACCTTTTCTACACTAAGAATTGCCTTAGAGAATCTGTTTCAGCTGCTCTAAACGAGTTCTCATCAATTTATTTCATTTTCTCTGAATTTTTCATGTTTTCATGTAGTTTCCTACATTAGGCCTTCTTGTTCAAGTATAAGCATTGCCCACATATACAAACAACTTCCTACACACTGTTATGAACAGAAGAATCTCAAGAACATTGTTTCTCAACTATGTTATAGAGTGTAATGCTACATTACAGTGAAATGTAAGCCTTTCCAAAGCTGCTCAATTTGCTTATTGCTCTCTTAAAAGCCTTGTGTTACACACATGTAAAGTTCTAGGTTACTTTAAGTAAATAAAAGAGGTTTCATACAATGTTTATTATGCACTTAACTCCAATTAAGGATTTCCTGAATCTTAGATACCTTTTCTACTCTAAGAACTCACTTGGAGAATCTGTTTCAGCTGTTCTAAACGAGTTCTCATCTATTTACTGACATTTTCTCTGAATTATTCACATTTTCATGTAGTTTCCTATATAAGGCATTCTTGTCCAAGTATAAGCATAGCCCCCATTAATGAACAACTACCTAAAAACGGTTATGAACCTGAAAAGCTCAGTAGCATTGTCTCTCAGCAATGTTATAGAGTTTATTGATACACTGCAGTGAAGTGTAAGGCTTTCCAAAGCTGCTTAATGATTTTATTTCTCTATTTCCATGGTATTCTGTCTTGTATGACACACATTTACCTTTCTAGGCTCCTTTAAGTAAACAATATAAGATTCATACAATGTTTCATGTGATCTTAACTCTTATTAAGTATTTCCTGGATCTTAGATACCTTTTATATACTAACAACAGACTTGGAGAAGTGTTTTATACATGTTCTATGAGATTTCTCATCTATTTACTGTTATTTTCCCAGAATTACTGATGTTTTCTGGTGGTTTCTAACATTCGGCATTCTTGTCCAGGTATAAGCATTGGGAACATGGAAAAACAACTACCTAAACACGGTTATGATCCTGAAAACCTCGGAAACATTGTCTCTCACCTATATTATAGAGTTTAATAATTCATTTCACTGAAGTGTAAGGCTTTCCAAGGCTACATAATTTGCTAATTTCCATCTTTCAAGCTTTGTGTGACATACATTTAAAGTTATAGGCTCCTTTAAGTAAAAAATATAGGATTCATACACTGTTTAATGTGCTCTCAACTCGAATTAAGGAATTGCTGGATGTTAGATACCTTTTCTACAATAAGAACTGCCTTGAAGAATCTGTTTCAGCTGCTCTAAACGAGTTCTCATCTATTTATTTCATTTTCTCTGAATTATTCATGTCTTTATGTTGTTTCCTATATTAGTCCTTCTTGTCCAAGTATAAGCATTGCCCACATATACTAACAACTTCCTATACACTGTTATGAACAGAAGAAGCTCGAGAACTTTGTCCCTCAACTATGTTAGACTGTAACGCTACATTACAGTGAACTATAAGGCTTTCCAAAGCTGTTCAATTTGCTCATTTTTCACTTTCAAGTCTTGTTTGACACACATGTAGAGTTCTAGGCTACTTTAAGTAAATAAAAGTGGTTTCGTACACTGTTTAATGTGCTCTTAACACTAATTAAGGATTTCCTGGAACTTAGATACCTCTTCTACACTAAATACTGATTTGGAGAATCTGTTCCAGCTGTTCTAAACGAGTTCTCATCTATTTACTGACATTTAATCTGAATTATTCATGTTTTCATGTAGTTTCCTATATTAGGACTTCTTGTCCAAGTACAAGCATTGCCCACATATACAAACAACTTCCTACACACTGTTATGAACAGAAGAATCTCGGGAACATTGTCCCTCAACTATGTAATAGAGTGTAATGCTACATTTCAGTGAAGTGTAAAGCTTTCCAAAACTGCTTAATGTTTTTATTTCCTAGGTCTTAGATACCTTTTATAAACAAACAAAAAAATTGGAGAAGTGTTTTATACATGTTCTATGCGATTTATCATCTATTTACGGTTATTTTTCCAGAATTACTGATGTTTCCTCATAGTTTCTAACATTAGGCCTTCTGGTCCTGGTATAAGCATTGGGAACATGGAGAAACCACTACCTAAACACTGTTATGAAACTGAAAAGCTGGGGAACATTGTCTCTCAACTATGGTATAGAGTTTAATGGTAGATTTCAGTGTATTTGCTACTTAATTTGCTAATTTCCAGCTTTCATGTAGTTTTCATGTAGTTTCCTATATTAGGCCTTCTTGCCTAAGTATAAGCATAGCCCCCATATACAAACAACTACCTAAAAACAGTTATGAACCTGAAAAGCCCAGGAACATTGTCTCTCAGCTATGTTATAGAGTTTAATGATACATCGCAGTGAAGTGTAAGGCTTTCCAAAGCTTCTCAATTTGCTTATTACTCTCTTACAAGCCTTGTGTGACACACATGTAAAGTTCTAGGCTACTTTAAGTAAATAAAAGAGGTTTCATAAACTGTTTAATGTGCTCTTAAAACTAAGTAAGGATTTCCCGAATCTTAGATACCTTTTCTACACTAAGAACTGACGTAGAGAATCTGTTTCAGCTGTTCTAAACAAGTTCTCATCTATTTACTTACATTTTCTCTGAATTATTCATGTTTTCAAGTACTTTCCTATATTAGGCTATCTTGTTCAAGTATAAGCATAGCCCAAATACGAATACAACTTCCTACACACTGTTATGAACAGAAGAATATTGGGAACATTGTCCCTCAACTATGTAATAGAGTGCAATGCTACATTGCAGTGAAGTGTAAGGCTTTCCAAAGTTGCTTAATGTGTTTATTTCTCTATTTCAATGGTATTCTGCCTTGTATGACACACATTTACCATTCTAGGCTCCTTTAAGTAAACAATATAGGATTCATACACTGTTTCAGGTAATCTTAACTCTAATTTAGAATTTTCTGGATCATAGATACTTTTTATAAACAAACAAAAAATTGGAGAAGTGTTTTATACATGTTCTATGCCAGTTATCATCTATTTACTGTTATTTTTCCAGAATTACTGATGTTTTCTCATAGTTTCTAACGTTAGGTCTTCTGGTCCAGGTATAAGCTTTGGGAACATGGAGAAAGAACTAGCTAAACACTGTTATGAACCTGGAAAGCTGGGGAACATTGGCTCTCAACTATGGTATAGAGTTTAATGATACATTTCAGTGAAGTGTAAGGCTTCCCAAAGCTACTTATTTTGCTTACTTCTCTCTTTCTAGCTTTGAGTGACATACATTTAAAGTTCTAGGCTCCTTTAAGTAAAAAATATAGGATTCATACACTATTTAATGTGCTCTCAAGTCGAATTAAGGTATTCATGGATGTTATATACCTTCTCTATGCTAAGAGCTGACTTGGAGAATCTCTTTCAGCTGTTCTAAATGAGTTCTCATCTATTTACTGACATTTTTTTCTGAATTATTGAAATTTTCATGTAGTTTCTTATTAGGCTTTCTTCTCCTAGTATAAGCATAGCCCACATATACAAACAACTTCCAACACACTGTTATGAACAGAAGAAGCTCGAGAACATTGTTCCTCAACTATGGTATAGAGTGTAATGCTATATTACAATGAAATGTAATGCTTTCCAAATCTACTCATTTTGCTCATTTCTCACTTTCAAGCCTTGTTTGACACACATGTAGAGTTCTAGGCTAAATTAAGTAAATTAAAGAGGTTTCATACACTGTTTAATGTGCTCTTAACACTAATTAAGAATTTCCTGGATCTTAGATACCTTTTCTACACTAAAAACTGACTTGGAGAAGCTGTTTCAGCTGTTCTAAACGAGTTCTCATCTATTTACTGACATTTTCTCTGAATTATTCATTTTTTCATGTAGTTTCCTATATTAGTCGTCTTGTCCAAGTATAAGCATAGCCCACATTTACAAACAACTTTCTTCACACTGTTATGGACCAGAGAAGATTGGGAATATTGTCTCTCAACTATGTTTTAGAGTTTAATGCTACAATGCAGTAAATTCTCAGACTTTCCCTGGCTGCTTAATTGTGCTTATTTCTCTCTTTCAAGCCATGTGTGACACACATTTTAAGTTCTAGGATACTTTTAGTAAATAATAGAAGTTTCATACACTGTTTAATGTGCTGTTATGTTTAATTAAAGATTTCTTGGATCTTAGACTCCTTTTCTCCAGTAACAACTGACGTGGAGAAATCTGATTCAGCTGTTCTATACGAGGTCTCATCTATTCATTTTTATTTCTCTGTATTACTCATATTTTCTTGTAGTTTCATATATTAGGCCTTCTTATCTTAATATTTGCATTGCCCAATGGACGAACAATGTGCTACACACTGTTATTATGCAGACAAGCTAGGGTTAGGATTAGGATTAAGGTTAGGGTTAGGGATAAGGTTAGGTTTAGGGTTAGGGATAGGGCTAGGGTTAGGATTAGGGCTTGGGTTAGGGTTAGTGTTAGGGCTAGGGTTAGTGTTAGTGCTAGGGCTAGGGTTAGGGTTAGGGTTAGAGTTAGGGTTAGGGTTAGGGCTAGGGTTAGGGTTAGGGCTAGGGATAGGGTTAGTGTTAGTTTTAGGGCTAGGTTTAGTGTTAGGGTTAGGGCTAGGGTTAGTGTTAGGTTTAGTGTTAGGGTTAGGATTAGTGTTAGGGCTAGGTTTACCATTAGGGTTAGTGCTAGGGTTAGGGTTAGGGATAGGGGTAGGGTTAGGACAAGGGTTCGGGTTAGGGCTACGGTTCGGGTTAGGGTTAGAGCTAGGGTTAGGGTTAGGGCTAGGGATGGGTTATTGCTAGGGTTAGGGCTAGGGTTAGGGTGAGGGTTAGGGCTAGGGTTATGGCTAGGTTTAGGTTTAGGGTTAGCATTATGGTTAGGGCTAGGGTTAAGGTTAGAGCTAGGGTTAGGGTTAGGGTTAGGGTTAGGTTTAGGGTTAGGCTTAGGACTAGGTTTAGGGTTAGTGTTAGGGCTATTGTTAGGGTTATTGCTATGGGTAAGGTTAGGGTTGGGTTTAGGGTTAGGGTTAGGGCTAGGGTTAGGATTATTGCTAGGGTTACGGTTAGGGCTAGTTTTAGGGTTAGGGTTAGGGCTAGGGTTAGGATTATTGCTAGGGTTAGGGTTAGGATTAGGGTTAGGTTTAGGGCTAGGGTTAGGGTTAGGTTTAGAGCTAGGTTTAGGGTTAGGGTTAGGGCTATTGTTAGGGTTATTGCTAGGGTTAAGGTTAGGGCTAGGTTTAGGGTTATGGTTAGGGCTAGGGTTAATGTTATTGCTAGGGTTAAGGTTAGGGTTATGGTTAGGGTTAGGGCTAGGGTTAGGTTTAGTGCCTGGGTTATGGTTAGGGTTAGGGTTACAGCTAGATTTAGGTTTCGTGTTAGGGCTAGGGATGGGTTATTGCTAGGGTAGGGCTAGGGTTAGGTTTAGGGTCAGGGCTAGGGTTATGACTAGGGTTAGGTTTAGGGTTAGGGTTAGGGTAAGGGCTAGGGTTAGGGTTAGGTCTAGGGTTAGGGTTATGGCTAGGATTAGGGTTAGGGCTAGGGTGAGGGTTAGGGTTAGTGTTAGGGCTAGGGTATAGGTTAGGGTTAGGGTTAGGGTTAGTTTTAGTACTAGGGTTTGGTTTAAGATTAGGGTTAGGTTTAGGGCTAGGATTAGGGTTAGGGTTAGGTTTATTGCTAGGGTTAGGGTTAGGGTTGGAACTAGGGTTAGGGTTAGTGTTAGGGCTAGTGTTAGGGTTAGGGCTAGGGTTAGGGTTAGCGTTAGGGCTAGGGTTAGGGTTAGGGTTAGAGTTAGGGCTAGGGTTAGGGTTCGGGTTAGGTTTAGGGCTAGGGTTAGGGTTAGGGTTATGGCTAGAGTTTGGGTTATGGGTAGGTTTAGGGTTAGGGATAGGGTGAGGGTTAGAGTTAGGGCTAGGTTTAGGGTTAGGGGTAGGGTTAGGGTTATTGTTAGGGCTAGGTTTAGTGTTAGGGTTAGTGCTAGGGTTAGGGTTAGTGTTAGGTTTAGTGTCAGGTTTAGTGTTAGGGCTAGGTTTACCATTAGGGTTAGGGCTAGGGTTAGGGTTTGGGCTAGGGTGAGGGTTAGGGTTAGGGCTAGGGTTAGGGTTAGGGCTAGGGTTAGGGTTAGTGTTGGTGTTAGGGTTAGGGTTAAGATTACAGCTAGACTTCGGGTTAGGGTTAGGGCTAATAATGGGTTATTGCTAGGATTAGGGCTAGGGTTAGGGTTAGGGTCAGGGCTAGGGTTATGACTAGGGTTAGGTTTAGGGTTAGGGTTAGGGCTAGGGTTAGGGTTAGGGTTAGGGCTTGGGTTATGGCTAGGGTTAGGGTTAGGGCTAGGGTTAGGGTTATGGTTAGGATTAGGGTTAGGACTAGGGTGAGAGTTAGGGTTAGTGTTAGGCCTAGATTTACAATAGTATTAGGGTTAGTGCTAGGGTTAGGGTTAGGGTTAGGGTTAGTGTTAGGTTTAGGGCTAGAGTAAGGTTTATTGCTAGGGTTAGGGATAGGGCTCAGATTAGAGTTAGGGTTAGGGTTAGGGTTAGGTTTAGAGCTAGGGTTAGGCTTAGGGCTTTGTTTATGGCTAGTGTTAGGGTTAGGGCTAGGGTTAAGGTTAGGGCTAGGGTTAGGGTTAGGGTTAGGGCTAGGGTTAGGGTTATTGCTAGGGTTAGGTTTAGTGTTAGGGTTAGGGTTAAGGTTAGGGTTAGGGCTAGGGTTAGAGTTAGGACTCGAGTTAGGATTATGGTTAGGGCTAGAGTTAGGGCTAGGTTTAGGGCTAGGGTTAGTGTTATTCCTAGCGTTAGGGTTAGGGTTAGCGTTAGGGCTAGATTTACAATAGTATTAGGGTTAGTGCTAGGGTTACGGTTAGGGCTAGTGTGAGGGTTAGGGTTAGTGTTAGGGCTAGGTTGTGTTAGGTTTAGGGCTAGGTTTAGGGTTAGGATTAGGGTTAGTGTTAGGTTTAGGGCTAGATTTAGGTTTATTACTAGGGTTAGGGATAGGGCTCAGATTAGAGTTAGGGTTAGGGTTAGGGTTAGGGTTAGGTTAGGTTTAGGGCTAGGGTTAGGGTTAGGTTTAGGGCTAGAGTTACGGTTAGGGCTTTGGTTATGGCTAATGTTAGGGTTAGGGCTAGGTTTAAGGTTAGGGCTAGGGTTAGGGTTAGGGTTAGGCCTAGGGTTAGGGTTATTGCTAGCTTTAGGGTTAGGGCTAGGTTTAGGTTTAGGGTTAGAGCTAGGGTTAGGGTTATTGCTAGGGTTAGCATTAGGGTTAAGGTTAGAGTTAGGGTTACAGCTAGATTTAGGTTTAGGGTTAGGGCTAGGGATGGGTTATTGCTAGGGTTAGGACTAGGGTTAGGGTTAGGATCAGGGCTAGGGTTAGGGTTAAGGTTAGGGTTAGGTTTATTGCTAGGGTTTGGGTTAGGGTTAGGGCTAGGGTTAAGGTTAGGGTGAGGGTTAGGCTTAGGGTTAGGGCTAGGGTTAGGGTTATTGTTAGGGCTAGGTTTAGTGCTAGGGTTAGGGCTAGGGTTAGGGTTAGGGTTAGAGTTAGGGTTAGGGTTAGGGCTAGGTTAGGGTTAGGGCTAGGGTTAGGGTTTGGGCTAGGGTGAGGGTTAGGGTTAGGGCTAGGGTTAGGGTTAGTGTTAGTGTTAGGTCTAGGTTTAGTCTTAGTGTTAGCGCTATTGTTAGTGTTAGGGTTAGGATTAGTGTTAGGGCTAGGTTTACCGTTAGGGTTAGGGCTAGGGCTAGGGTTAGTGCTAGGGTTAGGGTTAGGGTTAGTGTTAGGGTAGGGTTTGGGTTAGGGTTAGGGCTAGGGTTAGGTTTAGTGTTAGGGTTAGGGTTAAGGTTACAGCTAGACTGAGGATTAGATTTGGGCTAGGGATGGGTTATTGCTAGGATTAGTGCTAGGGTTAGGGTTAGGGTCAGGGCTAGGGTTATGACTAGGGTTTGGTTTAGGGTTAGGGTTAGGGCTAGGGTTAGGATTATTGCTAGGGTTAGGGTTAGGGCTAGTGTGAGGGTTAGGGTTATTGTTAGTTCTAGGTTAAATGTTAGGTTTAGGGCTAGGATTAGGGTTAGGGTTAGGGTTAGTGTTAGGTTTAGGGCTAGAGTTAGGTTTATTGCTAGGGTTAGGGATAGGGCTCAGATTAGAGTTAGGGTTAGGGTTAGGTTTAGTGTTTGGTTTCGTTCTAGGATTAGAGTTAGTGTTTGGGTTACGGTTGGGACTAGGTTTAGGTTTAGGGCTAGGGTTAGGGTTCGCCTTAGTGTTAGGTTTAGCATTAGGGCTAGGATTAGTGTTAATGTTAGGGTTAGAGTTAGGGCTAGGGTTACCACTAGGGTTAGGGTTTGGGCTAGGGTTAAGTTTATGGCTAGGATTAGGGTTAGGGTTAGGGCTAGGGTTAGGGTTAGGGTTAGTGTTAGGCTTCGGGTTAGGGTTAGGGTTAGGGTTAGTTTTATTACTAGGGTTAGTGTTAAGGTTAAGGTTAGGGTTAGGTCTAGGGTTAGTGCTAGGTTTAGAGTTAGGGTTAGGGCTAGCGTTAGTGTTATTGCTAGGGTTAGGGTTAGGATTAGGGTTAGGGTTAGGGTTAGGGCTAGGGTTAGAGTTAGTGTTAGGTTTCATTCGAGGGTTAGGGCTAGCGTTAGGGTTAGGGCTAGAGTTAGGGTTAGAGTTAGGCCTAGGGTTAGTGTTAGCGTTAGCGGTAGGGTTAGGGTTATGTTAAGGACTAGGGTTAGGGTTAGGGTTAGGGCAAGGTTTAGGGTTGGGTTTAGGGCTAGGTTTAGGGTTAGGGTTAGGGCTAGCTTTAGGGCTAGGTTTAGAGTTAGGGCTAGGGTTAGGGTTAGGGTTAGAGCTAGGGTTACGGTTATTGATAGGTTAGGGTTAGGGTTAGGGTTAGGGCTAGCGTTAGGGTTTGCGCTAGGGTTAGGTTTAGGTCTAGGGTTAGGGCTAGGTTTAGGGTTAGTGTTAGGGTTAGGGCTATGGTTAGGGTTATTGCTAGGGTTTGGGTTAGGATTAGGGTTAGGGTTAGGGTTAGTGCTAGGGTTAGGTTTAGTGTTATGTTTCGTTCTAGGTTTAGGGTTAGGGTAGGGTTTGGGTTAGAGTTAGGACTAGGGTTAGGGTTAGGCCTAGCGTTAGGGTTAGGTCAAGGGTTAGGGTTAGCGTTAGGGCTAGGGTTAGTGTTAGGTTTAGACTTAATGCCAGGGTTAGGTTTATGGCTAGGGTTACGGCTAGGGTTACTGTTAGGCCTAGGGTTAAGTTTAGGGCTAGGGTTAGGGTGAGGTATAGGGCTACGGTTAGTGTTTGGGTTATGGTTAGGTTTAGTCCTAGGGTTAGGGTTAGGGTTAGGGTTAGGTTTAGTGCTAGGGTTAGGGTTAGAGTTAGGGTTCGTCCTAGAGTTTGGGTTAGTGTTAATGCTAGGGATGGGTTATTGCTAGGGTTAGGGCTAGGGTTAGTGTTAGGGTTAGGGCTAGGGTATGGCTAGGGTTAGGTTTAGGGTTAGGTTTAGGGTTAGGGCTAAGCTTAGGGTTAGGGTTTGTGTTACGGCTAGGGTTAGTTCTAGGGTTAAGGTTTGGGTTAGGGTTAGGGTTAGGGTTAGGGCTAGGGTTAGGGTTAGGTTTAGGGCTAGAGTTAGGTTTACTGTTAGTGCTAGGGATGGGTTATTGCTAGGGTTGGGCTAGGGTTATGGTTTGGGTTAGGGCTAGGGTTAGGGTTAGGGCTTGTGTTACGGCTATGGTTAGGGTTAGTTCTAGGGTTAAGGTTCGGGCTAGGGTTAGGGCTAGGGTTAGGGTTAGTGTTAGGCTTAGGGTTAGGGTTAGGGATAGTTTTAGTACTAGGGTTAGGGTTAAGATTAGGGTTAGGTTTAGGGCTAGGGTTAGGGTTAGGGTTAGGGTTAGGGTTATGTTTAGGACTAGGGTTAGGGTTAGGGCTAGGTTTAGGGTTAGGGTTAGGATTAGGGTTAGGGTTAGGGTTAGGGCTAGGGTTAGGGTTAGTGTTTGGTTTCGTTCTAGGGTTAGAGTTAGTGTTTGGGTAAGAGTTGGGACTAGGTTTATGTTTAGGGCTAGGGTTATGGTTAGCGTTAGGGTTAGGGTTAGCGTTAGGGCTAGGGTTAGTGTTAGTGTTAGAGTTAGGGCTAGGGTTACCACCAGGGTTAGGGTTAGGGCTAGGGTTAAGGTTATGGCTAGGATTAGGTTTAGGGTTAGGGTTAGGGCTAGGGTTAGGGTTAGGGTTAGGGTTAGGGTTAGTGTTAGGCTTCGGGTTAGGGTTAGGGTTAGTTTTAGTACTAGCGTTCTGGTTAAGGTTAGGGTTAGGCTTAGGTCTAGGGTTAGTGCTAGGTTTAGAGTTAGGGTTAGGGTTAGGGCTAGGGTTAGGGCTAGGGTTAGTGTTATTGCTAGGGTTAGTGTTAGGATTAGGGCTAGTGTTAGGGTTAGGGCTAGGGTTAGGGTTAGCGTAAGGCCTAGGGTTAGTTTTAGCATTAGAGTTAGGGCCAAGGTTACGGTAAGGCCTAGGGTTCGGCCAGGGTTAGGGTTAGGGCTAGGTTTAAGGTTAGGGCTATTGTTATGGTTAGGGTTTGGGCTAGGGTTAGTGTTAGGGCTACGGCTAGGATTTGTGCTAGGGTTAGGGTTAGGGTTTGGGTTAGGTTTAGGGCTAGGGTTAGGGTTAGGGTTATGGCTAGAGTTAGGGTTAGGGTTAGTGCTAGGGATGGGTTATTGCTAGGTTAGGGCTAGGGTTAGGGTTATGGTTCGGGCTAGGGTATGGCTACGATTAGGTTTAAGGTTAGGGTTTGGGTTAGCGCTAGGTTTAGGTTTCGTGCTTGTGTTACGGCTAGGGTTAGGGTTAGTTCTAGGGTTAAGGTTAGGGCTAGGTTTAGGGTTAGGGTTAGGGCTAGTGTTAGGCTTAGGGTTATGGTTAGGGTTAGTTTTTGTACTAGGTTTAGGGTTAGGGTTAGGGTTAGGGTTAGGGCTATGGCTAGGGTTAAGTTTAGGATTAGGGTTAGGGTTAGGGTTAGGGCTAGGGTTAGGTTTAGGGTTAGGGCTAGGCTTAGGGTTAGGACTAGGGTTAGGGTTAGGTTTAGGGTTAGGGTTAGGTTTAGGGCTAGGGTTAGGTTTAGGGCTAGGGTTAGGGTTAGTATTAGGGCTAGGTTTAGTGTTAGGGTTAGGGCTAGGGTTAGGTTAGGGTTAGGGTTAGGTTTAGTTCTAGGGTTAGGGTTAGTGTTAGGGCTAGGTTTACGGTTATGGTTAAGGCTAGGGTTAGGCTTAGGGCTCACTCACTACCACCTGTCCTCACACACGGCTTCCTTTCCTCACACACTGCCACCTGTCTGCAAACACTGTTACCTGACCTCACACGCTGTCACATGACCTCAAAATCTGTCACCTGTTCACACATACTGTCACCTTTCCTCACACACTTTATCCTGTCCTCACACACTGCTACCTGTCCTCACACAGTGTCACATGTTCTCACACTCTGCCATCTGTCCACACATACTGCTTCCTGTCCTTACATACTGTCAACTGTTCTCAATGTCACCTGTCTTAACACACTGCCACCTGTCCACAAACAGTGTCACCTGTCCTCACACACTGCCACCATTCTGCAAACACTGCCAACTGTCCTGCCACCTGTCTGCAAACTCTGGACCTGTCCTCACCCACTGTAACCAGTTCTCCCACACTGTCACCTGCCCTAAAATACTGTCACCTGTCAGCAAACACTGATACCTGAATTCACACACTTCCATGTGTCCTCACACACTGCCACCTGTCCTAACACACTGTCACCTGATCTCAAACACTGTCACCTGTCCTCACTTACTGAAACCTGTCCGCAAACACTGTCACCTGTCCTCACACACTGCCACCTGTCTGCAAACACTGCCAACTGTCCTCTCACACTGCCACCTGTTCTCACACACTGTCTCCTGTTCTCACTCATTGCCACCTGTCCTCACACACTGTCACCTTTCCTCACACATTGTCACTGTCCTCATATACTGCCACCTGTCCTCAAACACTGGCACCTGTTCTCACACATTGTCACCTAACCTCACACAATGCCTCCTGTCCTCACACACTGCCTCCTGTAATCAGACCCTGCCCCTGTCCTCACACACTGCCACATGTTCTCACATACTGTCACCTGTACTCCCACACTGCATCGTGTCCTCACACACTGTCACCAGTTCTCACACACTGCCACTTGTCCTCACACACTATGACCTGTTCTCACTCATTGCCACCTGTCCTCACAAACTGTCACCTGTTCTAACACACCTTCACCTCTCCTCACACACTGTCACCTGTACTCACACTCTGCCACCTGTCCTCACATACTTTCACCTGTTCTCACACACTGCCACCTGTCCTCACACACTGTCACCTGATATCACACACTGTCAGCAGTTCTCACAAACTGTCACCTGTCCTAACACACTGTCACCTGTTTTCACACACTGCCATATGTACTCACACACTGCCACCTACCCTCACACACTGCCACCTGACCTAACACACTGTCACCTCTATTCACACACTGCCACCTGTCCTCAAACACTGCCACCTGTCTGCAAACACTGTTACCTGACCTCACACACTGTCACATGACCTCACACACTGTCACCTGTTCACACACACTGTCACCTGTCCTCACATACTTCATCCTGTCCTCACACACTGCTTCCTGTCCTCACACAGTGTCACATGTTCTCACACTCTGCCACCTGTCCACACATACTGCATCCTGTCCTCACACACTGCCACCTGTTTTCACACACTGTCACCTGTTCTCACACACTGTCACCTGTCTGTCACCTGTTCTCACACACTGTCACCTGTCCTCGCACACTGCCACCTGTGCTCACACACTGTCACCTGTTCTCACACACTGCCACCTGTCCTCATACACTGTCACCTCTCCTCACAAACTTTCACCTGTCCTCACACACTGTAACCTGTCCTCACACAGTCAACTGTTCTCAAACACTGTCACCTGTCTTAACACACTGCCACCTGTCCACAGTGTCACCTGTCCTCACACACTGCCACCATTCTGCAAACACTGCCAACTGCCCTGCCACCTGTCTGCAAACACTGCCACCTGTCCTCACACACTGTCACCAGTTCTCACACACTGTCCCCTGCCCTAAAATACTGTCACCTGTCAGCAAACACTGATACCTGAACTCACACATTTCCATGTGTCCTCACACACTGCCACCTGTCCTAACACACTGTCACCTGATCTCACACACTGTCACTTGTCCTCACTTGCTGAAACCTGTATGCAAACACTGTCACCTGTCCTCACACACTGCCACCTGTCTGCAAACACTGCCAACTGTCCACTCACACTGCCACCTGTTCTCACACACTGTCTCCTGTTTTCACACATTGCCACCTGTCCTCACACACTGTCACCTGTCCTCACACATTGTCACTGTCCTCACACAATGCCACATGTTCTCACACACTGTCACCTGTCCTCACACACTGCCACATGTTCTCACACACTGTCTCCTGTCCTCAAACACTGCCACCTGTCCTCACACACTGCATCCTGTCCTCACACAATGTCAACTGTTCTCACACACTGCCACCTGTCCTCACACACTGTGACCTGTTCTCAGACATTGACACCTGTCCTCACACACTGCATTGTCCTCACACACTGTCACCTGTTCTAACACACTGCCACCTGTCCTCACACACTGTCACCTGTTCTCACACACTGTCACCTGTCCTCACACACTGTCACCTGTACTCACACTCTGCCACCTGTCCTCAAATACTGCATCATGTCCTCACACACTGCGACCTGTCCTCACACACTGTCACCTATTCTCACACTCTGACACCTGTCCTCAGATACTGTGACCTGTTCTCACACACTGCCACCTGTACTCAAACACTGCCACCTGTCCTCACACAGTTTAAGGATTTCCAAAGCTGCTTAATGTGTTTATTTCTCTATTTCATGGTTTTCTGTCTTGTATGACATACATTTAGAGTTATGTGCTCCTTTAAGTACATAATATAGGTTTTATACATTGTTTAATGATCTCTTTCGTGTAATTAAGGTTTTCGTGGATCTTAGATACAATAGATTTTCTGCACTACCTGACTTGGAGCATTGTTTTTCTACATGTCTCATGTGAGTTCTTCCCTATTTACTGTTATTTTCTCTGAATTACTGTTTTCTTGTCATTTCTAATATTAGTCCATCTTGTCCAATATAAGCATTGGGAACATGGACAAACCACTACCTAAACACTGTTATGAACCAGAAAAGCTTGGGAACATTGTCTCTCAACTATGTTATAGAGTTTAATGATACATTTCAGTGAAGTGTAAGGCTTTCCAAAGGAACTTAATTTGTTTATTTCTCTCTTTCAAGCTATTTGTGACATACATTTAAAGTTCTAGGCTCCTTTAAGTAAAAAATATAGGATTCATGCAATGTATAATGTGGTCTCAACTCGAATTAAGAAATTCCTGGATGTTAGATACCTTTTCTACACTAAGCACTGACTTGAGAATCTGTTTCAGCTGTTCTAAACGAGTTCTCATCTATATACTGTCATTTTCTTTGAATTATTCATGTTTTTATGTAGTTTCCTATATTAGGCCTTCTTATCCAAGTATAAGCATTGCCCACATAAACAAACAACTTCCTACACACTGTGATAAAGAGAAAAAGCTCGATAACATTGTCCCTCAACTATGTTATAGAGTGTAATGCTACATTACGGTGAACTGTAAGGCTTTCCAAAGCTGCTCATTTGCTTATTTCTCTCTTTCAAGCATTGTATGACACACATGTAAAGTTCTAGACTACTTTAAGTAAATAAAAGCGGTTTCATACACTGTTTAATGTGCTCTTAATTCTAATTAAGGATTTCCTGAATCTTACATAACTTTTCTAAAATAAGAACTGACATTGAGAATCTGTTTCAGCTGTTCAAAACGAGTTCTCATCAATTTACTGACGTTTTCTCTGAATTATTCAGGTTTTCATGTAGTTTCCTATATTAAGCCTTCTTGTCCAAGTATTGTATAAGCATAGCCCACATATAAAAACAACTTCCTACACACTGTTATGACCAGAAGAAGCTCGGGAACATTGTCTCTCAACTATGTAATAGAGTGTAATACTACATTGCAGTGAAGTGAGGGCTTTCCAAAGCTGCTTACTGTATTAATTTCTCTATTTTAATGGTATTCTGGCTTGTATGACACACATTTACCGTACTAGGCTCCTTTAAGTAACCAATCTAGGATTCATACACTGTGTTATGTGATCTTAACTCTAATTAAGCATATTCTGGATCGTAGATACCTTTTATAAACTAACAACAGGCTTGGAGAAGTGTTTTATACATGTTCTATGCGAGATCTCATCTATTTACTGTTATTTTCCCAGAATTACTGATGTTTTCTCCTGGTTTCTAACATTCGGCCTTCTTGTCCTGGTTTAAGCATTGGGAACATGGACAAACAACTACCTAAACACTGTTATGAACCTGAAAAGTTCAAGAACATTGTCTCTCAACTATGTTATACAGTTTAATGATACATTTCATTAAAGTATAAGGCTTTCAAAAGCTACTTAATTTGCTTATTTATATATTTCAAGCTTTCTGTGACATACATTTAAAGTTCTAGGCTACTTTAAGTAAAAAAAAAAAAGAGGATTCATACACTGTTTAATGTGCTCTCAACTCAAATTAAGGAATTCCTGTATGTTAGATACCTTTTCTTCACTAAGAACTTATTATACTTGGAGAATCTGTTTCAGGTATTCTAATCGAGTTCTCATCTATTTACAGTCATTTTCTCTGAATTATTCATTTTTTCATGTAGTTTCCTATATTAGGCCTTCTTGTCCAAGTATAAGCATAGCCCCCATATAAAAACAACTTCCTACACACTGTTATGACCAGAAGAAGCTTGGGAACATTGTCTCTCAACTATGTTATAGAGTGTAACACTACATTGCAGTGAAGTGTAATGCTTTCCAAAGCTGCTTAATGTGGTTATTTCTCTATTTCAATGGTATTCTGCCTTGTATGACTCATATTTAATGTTATGGGTTCCTTTAAGTAAACTATATAGGATACATACACTGTTTCATGTGATCTTAAATATAACTTAGGATTTCCTGGATCTTAAATAACTTTTATAAACTAGCAACAGACTTGGAGAAGTGTTTTATACATGTTCTATGTGATTTCTCATCTATTTACTGTCATTTTCTCTGAATTATTCATGTTTTCATGTAGTTTTCTATATTAGGCCTTCTTGTACAAGTATAAGCATTGCCCACATATACAAACATCTTCCTGCACACTGTTATGAACAGAAGAATCTCGAGAACATTGTCCCTCAACTATGTAATAGTTTGTAATGCTACATTACAGTGAACTGTCAGGGTTTCCAAAGTTGCATAATTTGCTTATTTCTCTCTTTCAAATCTTTTGTGACACACATGTAAAGTTCTATGCTACTTTAGTTAAATAAATGAGGATTCATACACTGTTTAATGTGCTCTTAATTCTTATTAAGGATTTCCAGAATCTAAAATACCTTTTCTACACTAAAAACTGACTTTTAGAATCTGTTTCAGCTGTTCTAAACAAGTTTTCATCTATTTACTGACATTTTCTCTGAATTATTCACGTTTTCATGTAGTTCCCTACATTAGGTCTTCTAGTCCAAGTATAACTATAGCCCACATATAAATAAAACTACCTACACAGTATTATGAACAGGAGAATCTCGGGAACATTGTCTCTCAACTATGTAATGGAGTGTAATACTACATTGCAGTGAAGTGTAAGGCTTTCTAAAGCTGCTTAATGTGTTTACTTCTCTATTTCAAGGGTATTCTGCCTGGTATGACACATATTTACTGTTCTAGGCTCCTTTGTAAACAATATAGGATTCATACACTGTTTCAAGTGATCTTAACTTTAACTAAGGATTTCCTGGATCTTAGATACCTTTTATAAACTAACAACAGACTTGGAGAAATGTTTTATACATGTTCTATGTGAGTTCTCATTTATTCACTGTTGTTTTCCCAGAATTACAGATGTTTTCTCTTAGTTTCTAATATTCGGCCTCCTTGTCCAGGTATAAGCATTGGGAACATGGACAAACAACTACCTAAAAACTGTTCTGATCCTGAAAAGCTGGGGAACATTGTCTCTCAACCATGTTATAGAGTAGAATGATATATTTCAGTTAAGTCTAAGGCTTTCCAAAGCTACTTAATTTGCTTATTTCTCTCTTTCAAGCCTTGCGTGCCACACATGTAAAGTTCTAGGCTACTTTAAGTAAATATAATAAAAGAGGTTTCATACACTGTTTAATGTGCTCTTAACACTAATTAAGGTTTTCCTGGATCTTAGATACCTTTTCTACAATAAAAACTGACTTGGAAAATCTGTTTCAGCTGTTCTAAACGAGTTCTTATCTATTTACTGACATTTTTTCTGAATTATTGAAATTTTCATGTATTTTCTTATTAGTCTTTCTTCTCCTAGTATAAGCATAGCCCACATATACGAACAACTTCCTACACAGTGTTATAAACAGAAGAAGCTCGAGAACATTGTCCCTCAACTATGTTATAGAGTGTAATGATATATTACAATGAACTGTAATGCTTTCCAAAGCTGCTCAATTTGCTTATTTCTCTCTTTAAAGCCTTGGGTGACACACATGTAAAGTTATAGGCTACTTAAGTAAATAAGAGAGGTTTCATACACTGTTTAATGTGCTCTTTATTCTATTTAAGGCTTCCCTGGATCTTAGATACCTTTTCTTCACTAAGAACTGACTTGGAGAATTGGTTTCAGCTGTTCTAAACGAGTTCTCATCTATTTACTGACATTTTCTCTGAATTATTCATGTTTTCATGTAGTTCCCTATATTAGGCCTTCTAGTCCTAGTATAAGCATAGCCCATATTTACAAACAACTTCCTACACACTGTTGTGGACCAGAGAAGATTGGGAATATTGTCTCTCAACTATGTTTTAGAGTTTAATGCTACTATGCAGTAAATTCTCAGACTTTCCCTTGCTGCTTAATTGTGCTTATTTCTCTCTTTCAAGCCTTGTGTGACACACATTTTAAGTGCTAGGCTACTTTCAGTAAATAATAGAAGTTTCATACACTGTTTAATGTGTTGTTACGTTTAATTAAAGATTTCCTGGATCTTAGACTCCTTTTCTCCAGCCACAACTGACTTGGAGAAATCTGTTTCAGCGGTTCTATACGAGGTCTCATCTATTTATTCTTAATTTCTCTGTATTACTCATATTTTCTTGTAGTTTCATATATTTGGCCTTCTAATCCAAATATAAGCATTGTCCAATGGACAATCAACGTGCTACACACTGTTATTATGCTGACAAGCTATGGTTAGGATTAGGGTTAGGGTTAAGGTTAAGGTTAGGGTTATGGTTAGGGCTCAGGTTAGGGTTAGGGTTAGGGGTAGGGGTAGGGTTAGGGTTAGGGTTAGGGTTAGGTTTATTGCTAGGATTAGGGTTGGGCTTAGGATTAGGGTTAGGGTTAGTGTTAGGGTTAGGATTAGGGCTAGGGTTAGGGTTAGGTTTAGTGCTAGGTTTAGGGTTAGTGCTAGGGCTAGGGTTAGTGTTAGGGTTAGGGCTAGGGTTAGGGTTAGATTTGGGCTAGGGTTAGGGTTAGGGTTAGAGTTAGGGCTAGGGTTAGGGTTGGGGTTAGGATTAGGGCTAGGGTTAGGATTAGGTTTAGGGTCAGGGTTAGGTTTATTGCTAGGGTTAGGGTTATGGTTCGGGCTAGGGATGGGTTATTGCTAGGGTTAGGGCTAGGGTTAGGGTTAGGGTTAGGGCTAGGGTATGGCTAGGGTTAAGTTTAGGGTTAGGGTTAGGGTTAGGGTTAGGGCTTGTTTTACGGCTAGGGTTAGGGTTAGTTCTAGGTTTAAGTTTAGGGTTAGAGTTAGGGTTAGTGTTAGGGCTAGTGTTAGGCTTAGGGTTAGGGTTAGGGTTAGTTTTAGTACTTGAGTTAGGGTTAAGGTTAAGTTTAGGGTTATGTTTAGGGCTAGGGTTAGGGTTAGGGGTAGGGCTAGTGTTAGTGTTAGGGCTAGGGTTAGTGTTAGGACTATGGCTAGGGTTAAGGTTAGGATTAGGGTTAGGGTTAGGGTTAGGGCTAGGGTTAGGTTTTGGATTAGGTCTAGGGTTAGGGTTAGTGCTAGGGTTAGGCAGGGGTCTTCAAACTAGGGCCCACTGGCCACATGCGGCCCGCAGAGGAGTCTGATCCGGCCTGCCAGGTTTTTTGGGCAGTGAGCGCAGCCGAGGTGTTACAGTAGGAATTAGTAGTTCATATAGTCCGGCCCTCCAGCTCTCTGAGGGACCGTGATCTGGCCCCCACTTTAAAAAGTTTGAGGACCCCTGGGTTAGGGTTAGGGCTAGGGCTAGGTTTAGGATTAGGGCTAGGGTTTGGGTTAGGGCTAGGCTGAGGGTTAGGTTTAGTGCTATGCTTAGGGTTAGGGCTAGGGTTAGGGTTAGTGTTTGGGCTAGGTTTAGTGTTAGGGTTAGGGCTAGGTTTAGGGTTAGGGTTAGGGTTAGGGTTAGGTTTAGTGCTAGGGTTAGGGTTAGTGTTAGGGCTAGGTTTACGGTTAGGGTTAGGGCTAGGGTTAGGGTTAGGGCTCACACACTGCCACCTGTCCTCACACACTGCATCCTGTCCTCACACACTGCGAATTGTCCTCACACAGTGCCACCTGTCTGAAAACACTGTTACCTGACCTCACACACTATCACATGACTTCACACACTGTCACCTGTTCACACACACTGTCACCTGTCCTCACACACTGCATCCTGTCATCACACACTGCTACTTGTCCTCACACACTGTCACATGTTCTCACACTCTGCCACCTATCCTCACACACTGTCACCTATCCTCACACACTGTCACCTGACCTCACACACTGTCACCTGTTCTCACACACTGTCACCTGTCCTAATGCACTGCCACCTGTCCTCACACACTTTCACCTGTTCTCACACACTGTCACCTGTCCTCGCACACTGCCACCTGTCCAACACACTGTCACCTCTCCTTACACACTGCCACCTGTCCTCACACACTGTCACCTTTCCTCACAAACTTTCACCTGTCCTCACACACTGTCACCTGTTCTCATACACTGTCACCTGTCCTAATGCACTGCCACCTGTCCTCACACACTGTCACCTGTCTGCAAACACTGCCACCTGTCCTCTCACACTGTCACCGGTTCTCACACACTGTCCCCTGCCCTAAAATACTATCACCTGTCAGCAAACACTGATACCTGAATTCTCACACTGCCATGTGTCCTCACACACTGCCACATGTCCTAACACACTGTCACCTGATCTCACACACTGTCACCAGTCCTCACATACTGCCACCTGTCTGCAAACACTGCCAACTGTCCATTCACACTGCCACCTGTTCTCACACACTGTCACCTGTTCTCACACATTGCCGCCTGTCCTCACAAACTGTCACCAATCCTCACACATTGTCACCTGACCTCACACACTGCCTCCTGTCCTCACACACTGCCTCCTGTAATCAGACCCTGCCCCTGTCCTCACACACTGCCACATGATCTCACACACTGTCACCTGTCCTCACACACTGTAACCTGTACTCACACTCTGACACCTGTCCTCACATACTGCATTATGTCCTCACACACTGCGACCTGTCCTCACACACTGTCACCTATTCTCACACTCTGACACCTGTCCTCACATACTGTCACCTGTTCTCAAACACTGCCACCTGTCCTCACACATTGTCACCTGATATCACACACTGTCACCAGTTCTCACAAACTGTCACCTGTCCTAACACACTGTCACCTGTTTTCACACACTGCCACCTGCCCTCACACACTGCCACCTGTCCTAACACGCTGTCACATGTTTTCACACACTGCCACCTGTACTCAAACATTGCCACCTGTCTTCACACAGTGTGGATTTCCAAAGCTGCTTAATGTGCTAATTTCTCTATTTCATAGATTTCTGTCTTGTATGACATACATTTAGAGTTATATACCTATGCTCCTTCAAGTACATAATATAGGTTTTATACATTGTTTAATGATCTCTTTAGTGTAATTAAGGTTTTCCTGGATCTTAGATAGATTTTCTGCACTAACAACTGACTTGGAGCATTGTTTTTCTACATGTCTCATGCGAGTTCTTCCCTATTTACTGTTATTTTATCTGAATTACTGTTTTCTTATCGTTTCCAATATTAGTCCTTCTTGTCCAATATAAGCATTGGGAACATGGACAAACAACAACCTAAACACTGTTTTGAACCTGAGAACCTCTGGAACATTGTCTCTCAATTATATTATTGAGTTTAATGCTACATTACAGTGAAGTCAAAAGCTTTCCAAAGCTGCTTAAAGATGCTTAGTTCTCTATTTCAAGGATATTCTGCCTTGCATGACACACATTTACATTTCTAGGCTACTTTAAGTAAATGATTGAGGTTTCATACACTGTTAAATGGGCTCCATCCTCTAAAAATTTCCTGGATATTAGGTACCTTTCTACAGAAACAACATACTTGGAGTAGTGTTTACTACATGTTGAATGCTAGTTCGTACACTATTAAGAAACTAAGAAGCTCAGGAACATTGTCTCTCAACTATGTTATAGAGTTTAATACTACATTGCTGTGAAGTCTAAGGCTTTGAAAAATGCTGAAATATGCTAATTTCTCTATTGCAAGGCTATTTTGCCTAGTATGACACACATTTAAAGTTAAAGGCTCTTTTAAGTAAATAAAAGAGGTTTCATACACTGTTTCATGAGATCTTTACTGTAACTAAGGAATTCCTGGATCATAGATTCCTTTTATAACCAAACAACAGACTTGAAGTAGTGTTTCCTACATGTTCTATGAAAGTTCTCATCTATTTACTGTTATTTTTACAGAATTACTGATGTTTTCTTGTAGTTTCCAATAGTAGGCCATCTTGTCAAAGTATAAAGATTGGGAATATGGACAAACAACTTCCGACACATGGTTATGAACCTGAGAAGCTCAGGAATATTGTCTCTCACTAGATATGTTATAGAGTTTAATGCTACATTGCAGTTAAGTCTAAGGGTTTCTCCAGTTACTTACTTGTGCTTATTTCTCTCTTTCAAGCCTTATGTGACACACATTTACAATTCTAGGTTCTTTTGAGTAAATAATAAAGGATTCATACACTGTTTAATGTGCTCTCAACTCGAATTAAGGAATTCCTGGATGTTATATACCTTTGCAACACTAAGAACTGACTTGAAGAAGCTGTTTCAGCTGTTCTAAATGAGTTCTCATTTATTTACTGTCATTTTCTCTGAATTATACATGTTTTCATATAGTTTCCTATATTAGGCCTTGTTGTCCAAGTATAAGCACTGCCCACATATACAAACAACTTCCTATACATTGTTATGAACAGAAGAAGCTCGAGAACATTGTCCCTCAACTATGTTATAGAGTGTAATGCTACATTACAGTGAACTGTAAGGCTTTCCAAAGATGTTCAATTTGCTCATTTCTCACTTTCAAGCCTTGTTTGACACACTTGTAGAGTTCTAGGCTATTTTAAGTAAATAAGAGAGGTTTCCTACACTGTTTAATGTGCTCTTAACACTAATTAAGGATTTCCTGGATCTTAAACACTTTTTCTACACTAAAAACTGACTTGGAGAATCTGTTTCAGCAGTTCTAAACGAGTTCTCATCTATTTACTGACATTTTTCTCTGAATTATTCATGCTTTCATGTAGTTTCCTATATTAGGCTTTCTTGTCCAAGTATAAGCTTAGCCCACATATAAAAAAAAAACTTCCTACACACTATTATGACCAGAAGAAGCTTGGGAACATTGTCTCTCAACTATGTTATAGCGTGTAATACTACATTGCAGTGAAGTGTAAGGATTTCCAAAGCTGCTGAATGTGTTTATTTCTCTATTTCAATGGTATTCTGCCTTGTATGACACACATTTACCGTTCTAGGCTCCTTAAAGTAAACACTATAGGATTCATACAATGTTTCAGGTGATCTTAACTCGAATTTAGGATTTCCTGGATCTTAGATACCTTTTATAAACTAACATCAGACTTGGAGAAGTGTTTTATACATGTTCTATGTGAGTTCTCATCTATTTACTCTTATTTTCCCAGAATTACTGAAGTTTGCTCATAGTTTCTAACATTCTGCCTTCTTTTCCAGGTATAAGCTTTGGGAACAAGGACAAACAACTACCTAAACACTGTTATGAACCTGAAAAGCTCAGGAACATTGTCTCTCAACTATGTTATACAGTTTAATGATATATTTCAGTGAAGTGTAAGGCTCTCCAAAGCTACTTAATTTGCCTATTTCTCTCTTTCTATCTATGTGTGACATACATTTAAAGTTCTAGGCTCCGTTAAGTAAAAAATATAGGATTCGTACACTGTTTAATGTGTTCTCAACCCGAACTAAGGAATTCCTGGATGTTAGCTACCTTTTCAACACTACGAACTGACTTGGAGAAGCTGTTTCAGCTGTTCAAAATGAGTTCTCATCTATTTACTGTCATTTTCTATGAATTATACATTTTTTCATGAAGTTTTCTATATATGGCCTTGTCCAAGTATAAGCATTGCCCAGATATACAAACAACTTCCTATACACTGTTTTGAACAGAAGAAGCTCGAGAACATTGTCTCTCAACTATGTTATTGAGTGTAATACTACATTACAGTGAACTGTAAGGCTTTCCAAACTGTTCAATTTGCTCATTTCTCACTTTCAAGCCTTGTTTGAAACACATATAGAGTTCTAGGCTACTATAAGAAAATAAAAGAGGTTTCATACACTGTTTAATGTGCTCTTAACACTAATTAAGGATTTCCTGGATCTTAGATACCTTTTCTACACTAAAAACTGACTTGGAGAATCTGTTTCAGCTGCTCTAAACGAGTTCTCATCTATTTTCTCACATTTTCTCTGAATTATTCGTGTTTTCATGTAGTTTCATATATTAGGCCTTCTTGTCCAAGTATAAGCATAGCCCACATATAAAAACAACTTCCTACACACTGTTATGACCAGAAGAAGCTTGGGAACATTGTCTCTCAACTATGTTACAGCGTGTAATACTACATTGCAGTGAAGTGTAAGGATTTCCAAAGCTGCTTAATGTGTTTATTTCTCTATTTCAATGGTATTCTGCCTTGTATGACACACATTTTCTGTTCTAGGCTCCATGAATTAAACAATATAGGATTCATACAATGTTTCATGTGATCTTAACTCTAATTTAGGATTTCCTGGATTTTAGATACCTTTTATAAACTAACAACAGACTTGGAGAAGTGTTTTATACAAGTTCTATGTGAGTTCTCATCTATTTACTGTTATTTTCCCAGAATTACTGATGTTTTCTCGTAGTTTCTAAGATCCGGCCTTCTTGTATAGGTATAAGCATTGGTAACATGGACAAAGAACTACCTAAACACTGTTATGAACCTGACAAGCTCGGGAACATTGTCTCTCAACTATGTTATGCAGTTTAATGATACATTTCAGTGAAGTGTAAGGCTTTCCAAAGCTACTTAATTTGCTTATTTCTCTCGTTCTAGCTTTGTGTGACAAACATTTAAAGTTCTAGGCTCCTTTAAGTAAAAAATATAGGATTCATACACTGTTTAATGTGCTCTCAACTCGAATTAAAGAATTCCTGGATTTTAGATACCTTTTCTACACGAAAAACTGACTTGGAGAATCTGTTTCAGGTGTTCTAATTGAGTACTCATCTATTTACTGACATTTTCTATGAATTATTCATGTTTTCATGTAGTTTCCTATATTAGGCCTTCTTGTCCAAGTATAAGCATTGCCCACATATACAAACAACTTCCTATACACTGTTATGAACAGAAGAAGCTCAAGAACATTGTCCCTCAACTATGTTATAGATTGTAATGCTACATTACAATAAACTGTAAGGCTTTCCAAAGCTGTTCAATTTGCTCATTTCTCTCTTTGAAGCCTTGTGTGACATACATTTAAAGTTCTAGGCTCCTTTAAGTAAAAAATATAGGATTCGTACACTGTTTAATGTGCTCTCAACTCGAATTAAGGAATTCCTGGATGTTAGATACCTTTGCAACACTAAGAACTGACTTGGAGAAGCTGTTTCAGCTGTTCTAAACGAGGTCTCATCTATTTACTGTCATTTTATCTGAATTATACATGTTTTCATTCCTATATTAGGCCTTCTTGTCCAAGTATATGCATTGCCCACATATACAAACAACTTCCTATACACTGTTATGAACAGAAGAATCTCGAGAACATTGTCGCTCAACTATGTTATAGAGTGTAATGCTACATTACAGTGAACTGTAAGGCTTTCCAAAGCTGTTCAATTTGCTCATTTCTCTCTTTGAAGCCTTGTGTGACACACATGTATAGTTCTAGGCTACTTTAAGTAAATAAAAGAGGTTTCATACACTGTTTAATGTGCTCTTCATTCTATTTAAGGATTACCTGGATCTTAGATACCTTTTCTTCACTAAGAACTGTCTTGGAGAATCGGTTTCAGCTGTTCTAAACGAGTTCTCATCTATTTACTGACATTTTCTCTGAATTATTCATTTTTTCATGTAGTTTCCTATATTAGGCTTCTTGTCCAAGTATAAGCCTAGCCCACATTTACAAACAACTTCCTACACACTGTTATGGACCAGAGAAGATTGGCAATATTGTCTCTCAACTATGTTTTAGAGTTTAATGCTACTATGCAGTAAATTCTCAGACTTTCCCTGTCTGCTTAATTGTGCTTATTTCTCTCTTTCAAGCCTGTGTGACACACATTTTAAGTGCTAGGCTACGTTCAGTAAATAATAGAAGTTTCATACACTGTTTAATGTGTTGTTACATTTAATTAAAGATTTCCTGGATCTTAGACTCCTTTTCTCCAGTCACAACTGACTTGGAGAAATCTGTTTCAGCTGTTCTATATGAGGTCTCATCTATTTATTCTTAATTTCTCTGTATTACTCATATTTTCTTTTAGTTTCATATACAATATTAGGCTTTCTTATCCAAATATAAGCATTGCCCAATGGACAAACAACGTGCTACTCACTGTTATTATGCTGACAAGCTAGGGTTAGGGTTAGGGTTAGGGTTAGGGTTAGGGTTAAGGTTAGGGTTACGGTTAGATTAGGGTTAGGTTTATTGCTAGGTTAGGGTTAGTGTTAGGGCTAGGGTTAGGGTTAGTGTTAGGGTTAGGTTTAGGGCAAGGGTTAGGGTGAGGTTTAGTGCTAGGGTTAGGGTTAGTGTTAGGGCTAGGGTTAGGGTTAGGGTTAGGTCCAGAGTTAGGATTAGGGCTAGTGTTAGGGTTAGGGCTAGGGTTAGGGTTAGATTTGGGCTAGGGTTAAGGTTAGGGTTATGGTTAGGTTTATTGCTAGGGTTAGGGTTAGGCTTAGGGTTAGGTTTAGGGCTAGGGTTAGAGTTAGGGCTAGCGTTAGGGTTAGGTTAGGGTTAGGACTACGGTTAGGTTTAGGGTTAGGGTGAGAGCTAGGATTAGGGTTATTGCTAGGGTTAGGGTTAGGGTTAGGGTAAGGGCTAGGGTTAGGGTTATTGCTAGGGTTAGGGTTAGGATTAGGGTTAGGATTAGGGTTAGGGCTAGGGTTAGGGTTAGTGTTTGACTTCGTTCTAGGTTTAGGGTTAGGGTTAGGGCTAGGGTTTGGGTTAGAGTTGGGACTAGGTTTATGGTTAGGGCTAGCGTTAGGGTTAGAGCTAGGGTTTGGGTTAGCGTTAGGGCTAGGGTTAGTGTTAGGGTTAGAGTTAGGGCTAGGGTTAGGGTTAGGGCTAGGGTTAGGGTTAGGGCTAGGGCTATGGTTAGGGCTAGGGTTAGGGTTAGGGTTATGGTTAGGTTTAGTCCTAGGATTAGGGTTAGGGGTATGGTTTGTGCATTCAACCAAAACCGGGTTGGCTCAGTGGATAGGGCGTCAGCCTGCAGACTGAATGGTCCCGGGTTTGATTCCGGTCTAGGGCATGTACCTTTGTTGTGGGCACATCCTCAGTGGGAGTGTGCAAGAGGCAACTGATCTGATGATTCTCTCTCATCGATGTTTCTAACTCTCTATCTTTCTCTCTTTCTCTCTGTAAAATATCAATAAAATATATATATAAATCATGCATTCACAAAGATATATGCACCCCTGTGTCCATTGCAGCATTATTCACAGTAGCCAAGACATGGAAACAACCACGACAGAAGACTGGATATAGAAGATGTGGCCCATCTACACAATGGAATACTATTCAGCCATAAGAAAGGATGAAATAGCTCCATTTGCAACACCATGGATGGACATTGAGAACATACGCTAAGTGAAATAAATCAGACAGAAAAAGCTAAAAACCATATTTCATTTCTATCCTATATACTAAACAGGTAATATAAAAATTAACCCTGACACCCTCACAAGATGGCTACCTACAACCAGGCCAGCAAGGGGGTTAGTGAAGGATGACCAAACTACTTAACAAGAAGTCTGCGTGGGGCAACCAGGCTGGCAGGGGGGTTGGTGAGGCACGACCAAAAGACTGAAGAGCAGTTGGGAATGACCAGGCTGCAGGGAGGGGGCAGTTAGGGTTAACAAAGTCAGAGTCAGCAGGAGGGGCAGTTAGAGGCAATCAGGCCAGCGGGGGGAGGGGGGCACTTATGGGTGACTTGGCTGGCAGTGGGGGGTAGTTAGTGGTGACCGGGGCGGCAGAGGAGGCAGTTAGGGGTGATCAGGCAGGCAGACAGGTGAGTGATTAGGAGCCAGCAGTCCAGAATTGTGAGAGGGATGTCCGATTGGAGAGGGAACACCCCACCCCATGCATGAATTTCATGCACCAGGCCACTAGTTTTAAATAAATGCTCAAGAAAACTTTGGTTACTTTATTATTTTCTTATATATTTTATTGCTTTTGTACAGAGAGGAAGGGAGAGAGATAGAGAGTTAGAAACATCGATGATGAGAGAGTCATCGATCAGCTGCCTCTTGCACACCCCCTACTGGGGATATGCCTGCAACCAAGATACATGCCCTTGACCGGAATTGAACCCGGGACCTTTCAGTCTCCAAGCCGACGCTCTATCCATTGAGCCAAACTGGTTTCAGCAAAACTTTGATTACTTTCAATCAGCATTTCTGGTTTTATAAACGTAAATATATAAAAAGAGGAATGAAGACTTTTAAAAACTCTTAGAGACTTTGTATCTTTAAAGAGAGACTTTGTTCTTACACAAGAAATAATATAATAGCTTCCATTTTATTATTATTTTTAAAAATATATTTTATTGGTTTTTTACAGAGAGGAAGGAAGAGAGATATTTAGAAACATCAATGAGAGAGAATCATCAGTCAGCTGCCTCTTGCACACCCCCTACTGGGGATATGCCTGCAACCAAGGTACATGCCCTTGTCCAGAATTGAACCTGGGACCCTTCTGTCTGCAGACTGACGTTCTATCCACTGAGCCAAATTGGTTTCAGTAATATCTTCCATTTTAAACTTGGGCCATATATGGTAGCTTCTGACAAAGCTAATGTGACAGAATTGACCATGGAGATGTCAAACTGTTGGTGAACATACAATAAAAATACATTTGAAGGGGACTAGCAATCTGAATCTGTCCAGTAACTTGCTTTCTAATGCACATTCTTCCTAACCAATAATTAACTCACTGTCCCTTCCTTAATTATCTGATCTTGCAAGACCTATTTACCTAAATACTCCCATTTTACAGATGCCATAAACCATGAACCGTAGGCCTTTAGGTGTGGTCTTACATCCCCCATCCAAACACATGTGGCTTTTTGCAGAGCCCAAGGAAGGTTCAGAAGTCTGATCAATCTTTGGGGGGCAAAGAAACCAAAGGGTATAAAGGGAAAGCTTGCTCCATTTTCAACGGACTCAGAATTTGGAGAACTGACCCACTGAGTCACGGTACTAGTACAGGTGAAACATCTGAAAATAAATGGGTTTATCCTGAATATCCAAGTACCCCTGTGTATTTTTTGGTCACCTAGTAATTTCTGTAACAAAATCAATAATAAAAATAAAAAAGCTGTGGGACATTTATACCATGGAATACTATAAAAAAGAGGGATCTTGCCCTAGCTGGTTTGGCTCAGTGGGTCAGACTGCAGACCAAAGGGTCCCGGGTTCAGTTCCGGTCAAGGACATGTACCTTGGTTGCAGGCTCCTTCCTAGCCCTGGCTCTGGTCATAGCTTGTGCAAGAGGCAACCAATTGATGTGTTGCTCTCACATTAATGTTTCTCTCTGTCTTTCTCTCTCCCTTCCAACTCTCTGTAAAAGTCAATGGAAAAATATCATCAATTAAGGACTAACAAAATAAAGAAAGAAAAAATGATAATAAGAGGGATCTCTAATCCTTTAGGACAGCATGGATGGACTTAGAAAGTATTATGCTAAGTTAAATAAGCCAACTGAGAGACAAATAGCACATGATCTCACTCATTTTTGGAATCTAATGAACAAAATGAATTGACCAACCAAATAAGATCGGAAGCAGGAAGGCATGGAACAGACTGACCTACCTCGATGTGGGGTTGGGAAATGAGAAGAGATAAACCCAAGAACTTCTGTACTTCTATGCAGAGTCCATGAACACAAGCAATAGGATGGTGAAGACCTGGGGGCAGGGAGGGGTGGTGGGGAGGGGCTTGGAGGAGGGGGATAAAGGGATGAAATGGGAGATATCTGTAAATACTATCAACAATAAAAATATACTTAAATGCAAAAATAAAAATAATGTAAAAATATTTTAAAATGAGATATTAATTTTTTTAAATATAGAAACTATCATTAGTACAGAGAATTAGCGAGTTTACTGAAAATTCATCCGGAAAAATACACATACTATCGAGTTCACAAAAAAATTGTGTATCATTTTAAAGGTAGTTCAAAATGTGTATTATTCTTGTCTCAGTATGAAAAATGTGTAAACTTGGATCTTATCTGCAGAAAAGCAATCACAACATTCAGCAAGTGAGAGAGAAGGAAGTTTGAGCAAGTGATGGGCGCTGTGTTTTCTCCTCAGAAACACTCGGTGAGGATTCAGCAAGGAGCAGGTGGAGGCACTAGCACTTTCCCGGCGCACACTGTAACCTAGATGCCCCGTTCCTTGGGATCTGTGTGAGCAGCGCTCCAGTGCAGACCCTCATCCTCAGAGCAGGGCTTGGCTGCGGCGAATGCCAGTTACTGCACCACAGGAACCGGAGGTCTGGAGACATGGCGCAGGCCGAGCAGTCTCAGAGGACAGAGGGAGAAGGAGATGAGGGAAACGTGCCCTCCCCCGGGCACAGGCAATAGGGCAGTGAAGCCTGGGGCATGTGGGAAGCCGGAGGAGGGGCCATGGGGCGGATAATCGCGATGCTCTCAACAAAACAGATGTGAAAAAGAAGCAGTACATTTCTGTCCTTAGGTAGTGACCTGTTATCCTAGTGACAGATGCTTTCTGGTGACTGTCAGGAGGGATCCTTGCACCTGCTTTTCAAGGCCTCCCCATTGGGCTGTGGGGATGTTTCCTGCGTGTCCACGCAGGTGTGAACACTGCCTCCACCGCGCGCCCTGGTTCCTCTGTGCTGGGCCCCGTCACCTCACTGCCGCAGGGAGCACAGCAGTCTCCTGGCTGATGCTTCTGTGCCCACAGGTGGAGCCAGAACTGTTTCTTGAGAAATGGCGGGAATGGCACCGGCACCGAGAGAAATCTCAAATTGCTGATAGGATGGGTCATAAGCCATCATCCACACAAGACCAGCAGCTGTGGCCCTGGCACTCTGCGTTCTGGGTTTCCCTCTCCTGTCTGAACCTCAGTACCGATCCCGCTGTTTAAAGGACTGTGACAGGGTTCTTTTGAGAAATTCCTGTATATTCTATTTTTTTAAATCCTCGCACGAGGATATTTTTTCCATTGCTTTTTAGAGAAAGTGGAAGGGAGGGGGAGAAGAGAGAAATAAGAGAGAGAGAGAGAGAGAGAGAGAGAGAGAGAGAGAGAGAGAGAGAGAGAGAGAGAGAGGAGGAAAGAGAGGAGAGAGTGAGAGAGAGAGAGAGAGAGAGAGAGAGAGAGAGAGAGAGAGAGAGAGAGAAAGAGTGTGAGAGGAGAGAAAGAGTGTGAGAGGAGAGAGAGAGTGTGAGAAGAGAGAGAGAGTGTGTGAGAGGAGAGAGAGGAAAGAGAGAGGAGACAGAGAGTGAGAAAGAGAGAGAGAGAGAGAGAGAGAGAGAGAGAGAGAGATCTGACAGAAACACATCGATTTGTTGCCTCCCACATGTGCCCAGAAAAGCCAGAGATCGAACCTACAACCCAGGTACAAGCACTGGACTGGGAATTGAACCCATTGACCCTACAGTACATCAATGTTGCTCTAACCTTTGAGCAGCACCAGCCATGGCAATTCTGTCATGTTCTAGTATGATAAATAAATAAAATGTGTTATTAATGAACAACCATATGCCAACAAGGTATACAATGTGGATGAAATGGACAAATTCCCCTTCCCCCCAATACAGTCTTCCAAAACTGAATCAGGAAGAATCAGAAAACCTGAATAGGCCAATAACAATGGAGGAAATTGAAGCAGTAACCAAAAAAACTCCCAGCAAACAAAAGCTCTGGTCCTTGTGGCTTCACAGAACAGTTTGCCAAAGTTTCAAAGAAAACTAGCACATGTCCTCCTCAAACTATTCCAAAAACTCCAAGAGGAAGGAGCACTTCCAAACTCTTCCTATGAAGCCAGCATAATCCTAATTCCAAAACTAGAGAAAGACACTACAAAGAAAGATAATTAGAGGGCAATATTGTGATGAATACAGATGCTAAAATCTTCAACAAAATATTAGCAAATCAATCAAGCAGTATGTTAAAAAGGTCATATACGTGACCAAGTGGGATTTATCTTGGGGATGCAAGGCTGGTACAATATTCACAAATCCAATAAATGTGATATATCACATAAACAAATTGAATAACAAAAACCACATGATCGTTTCAATAGACACAGGAAAAGCATTTTACACAACCCAACACCTTTTTCTCTTTTTATTGAAAACTCTCAGCAAAGTGGGAACAGAGGGATCATACCTCAACATAATAAAGGCATGATATGTCAAACCTACAGTCAACTCTACAGTAATGGGCAAAAACTGAAACCATTTCCCCTAAGAACAGGAACAAGACAGGGATGTCTTCTTTCATCATTCTTATTTAACACTAGAGGCCCAATGCATGAAATTCGTGCAAGAGTAGGCCTTCCTCCCCCTGGCTGCTAACACTAGCTTCTCTGAACCCGGGATCCGGGCTTCCCTCGCAGCCCCAGCTTCATCCAGAAGGCTTCCGGAAGGATGTCTGGTCTAATTAGCATATTACACTTTTATTATTGTAGATAGTACTAGAGTGCTAACCACAGTGATCAGACAAGAAGCAAACATAAAAGATATAAAAATTGGCCCTGACTGGTTTGGCTTAGTGGATAGAGCGTTGGCCTGTGGACTGAAGGGTCTCAGGTTCGATTCCAGTTAAGGGCGTGTACCTTGGTTGCAGGCACATCCTCAGGAGGGGTTGGGCAGGAGGCAGCTGATCAATGTTTCTCTCTCATTGATGTTTCTAACTCTCTATCCCTCTCCCTTTTTCTCTGTAAAAAGTCAATGAAATATATTTTGAAAAAATTGGAAAGGAGGAAATAAAACTCTCATTATTCACAGATGACATGATATTATACATAGAAAACCCTAAAGAATCCACCAAAAACCTACTACATTTTGCGGGGGCTGGATGCGTTGGAAGCCAGACATGGCGGGGATCTCCGTTTTCCGTGTCCCGCACGAAAAGAGAGATGAACCAACCGGTTTTAAGTGGAGGTGGCCAGGGATTGAGAAGTAATAGAAATAAAGAGAGAAGACATAGAGATAGATTTTAAGCTGGGAGCTGGGAGGGCCACCCACCTCCTCTGCTGGAGAGGCAGACCAGGACCTCCTGAGCCAGGCAGCACATCTATTTATTCTCCAATCCAACAAGGGGGTTTCACAGGAAAACAAGGAGCCTGGGAGGGCCCAGGTCCCACCCACTCCTTCCTCTGGACAAACACAAGCCAGGAACTAAGAACATTTCCACACTCCCAGAGCGGGAGTGCAACTGATATGACTCTGCCAATATCCCGGGCCCAGTCAGCAACAATCTAAAGAATGTTCATGTGTCTTCCCAGGTGACCCTCTACAACATTTAATAAACAAATTCAGAAAAGTAGCAGTATACAAAATTAACGCCAAGAAATTAATGGCATTTTTATTCACCAATAATGAATTCTCAGAAAGAAAAACTGATCAAACAACCCCATTTACAACTGCAACAAAAATATTAAGATACTTAGGAATAAATTTAACCAAGAAGGTAAAAGACGCACTCAGAAAACTATAGGATATTGAAAAGGGAGGTAGAGGAAGATATAAACATATAGGAGAATACACCTGTTCATGGATTGATAGAATCAACACATTAAAATGTCCATACTACCCAAGGCAACCTATGGAGTCAATGCAATCCCTATTAAAATCCCTATTAAAAATTAAAAGGTATATTTCACAGAGCTAGAACAAATACTTGAAACATTTATATGGAACCACAAATAGCGGCAACAATCTCAAGAAAGAAAAACAAAGTTTCAGGGATCACAATACCAGATATCAAGTTATATTACAAAGCCACTGTAATCAAAACAGCCAGCTACTGGCACCAGAGTAGGCGTACAGACAATGGAACAGAACAGTCTCCAGAAATTAACCCAAGCCATCACACTCATTTAATATTTGACAAAGGAGTCAAGAGCATACAATGTTGTTAAGACAGTCTCTTCAATAAATAGTGTTGGGAAAATTAGATACATGCAAACAATAACAACAACAACAACAACAACAACAAATAAAAACACACGCAAAAGAACTAGACCACCAACTTACACCATGCACATGAATGGATAATTTATGTTTTCACAGCTTAAATAAATGTAAGCTGTGAAAACATAAAAATATTAGTTGAAACTATAGGCAGCAAAATCTCAGGCATCTTTAGTAGCAATATGTTTACCAATGCATATCCTCGGGCAAGGGACAGTAAGGAGAAAGTAAACAAATGGGACCACATCAATATAAAAAGCTTC
Organism: Pipistrellus hanaki; assembly: GCF_964339955.1. Lineage (NCBI taxonomy): Eukaryota > Metazoa > Chordata > Mammalia > Chiroptera > Vespertilionidae > Pipistrellus > Pipistrellus hanaki. The sequence continues at coordinate 372,239 of NW_028182287.1, read as the reverse complement.
TGCACAGCAACAGAAACCATCAGAAAAATGAAAAGGGAGCCCACTGTATGGGAGAACGTATTTGCCAATGATACACCTGATAATATCCAAAATATACAAGGAACTCATACAACTTAACAAAAGAAAGACAAACATCCGATCAAAACATGGGCAAAGGACCTGAATGGACACTTCTCCAAAGAGGACATGTACATGACCAAGAAACACATGAAAAAGTGCTCAAAGTAGCCAAAACCGGTTTGGCTCAGTGGTAGAGCGTCGGTCTGCGGACTGGAAGGTCCCAGGTTCGATTCCGGTCAAGGGCATGTACATTGGTTGCGGGCACATCCCCAGTAGGGGATGTGCAAGAGGCAGCTGGTTGATGTTTCTCTCTCATCGACGTTTCTAGCTCTCTATCCCTCTCTCCTCCTCTCTGTAAAAAAAAATCAATAAAATATATATTTTTTTAAAAAGTGCTCAAAGTATCAATAACTTATCATCAGAGAGATGCAAATTAAAATGACATGAGGTACCACCTCACAACTGACAGAATGACCACCATCAACAAATCAGCAAATGACAGGTGCTGGCCAGGATGTGGAGAAAGGGAACCCTTCTGTACTGCTGGTGGGAATGCAGACTGGTGCAGCCTCTGTGGAGTTTCTTCAAACAATTAAATATGGAACTGCCATTTGACCCTTCGGTCTCACTTCTAGGAATATATCCTAAGAAACTCGAAACACCAATCAGAAGCAATGTATGCACCGCTATGTTCATAGCAGCACCATTTACAATAGCTAAGATCAGGAAACAGCTAAAGTGGATAAATAAATAAATAAATAAATAAATAAATAAATAAATAAATAAATAAAAAAGCTGTGGTTGCCTGACCAGTGTGGCTCACTGGTTGAGCATCAACTTATGAACCAGGAAGTCACAGTTAGATTCCCCGTTAGGGCACAAGCCCAGGCTGCGGGCTCTATCCCCCTTGGGGAAGGTGGGTGTAGGAGGCAGATGATCAGTGGTTCTCTCTCATCATTGTTGTTTCTCTCTCTCTCCCCCTCTTCTTTCCTCTCTGAAATCAATTTTAAAAAATTATTTTTTTCAAAGGCTGTGGTACATTTATACCATGGAATATGATCCAACAGTAAAAAAGAAGGATCTCGTACCCTTTGAGACAGCATGGAGGGACCTGGAGCTTATTATGCTGAGTGAAATTGTCAGTCAGAGAAAGACAATTATCACATGGTCTCACTCATACGTGTAATCTAATGAACAAAATAAACTGATGAACAAAATAGATCCAGAGACATTGGAAACATGGAACACAAGGATGAATCTCAGAGGGAAGGCAGGGGTGGGTGGGAAGAGATCAAGCAAAGAACTTGTATGCACTAATGCATGGCCCATGGACACAGACAATAGGCTGGGAAGGCCTGAGGGGGTGGGGCCTGGATGTGGATATGGGGGAAAAGGGAGACTTATGTAATACTTTCAACAATAAAGATTTTTTTAATTAAGTAAAATGCTTTATTAACCAAATAAGTGCACTTGGCTTTTTGAATCTTTTATTCATAGTGAGCGAATTTTAAAAAACCTGTTAATTTTTTTAAATTATACCCGTGAGAAGGCTAAAAAGGGCTAATTCCAATGTAACCCTGATATTTGGAGGCTAGAGATCTGAATCCAAGCCAGCAAGCTCAGTGTGCATTCCTGATACCCTATAATTAGTCCCTCTCTCCTTCCCACATACTGGTCTTGCAGAACCGGTTACAGAGGCTTTTAGACTGTGGACAGTGCACTGCCCCGGAGGGAGGGAGGGCTATTAACTTGCGAAAAGGACCGGAAGCATAATCCATGTTTGTGGGACAAAGATCACAAGGAGGGGGATGTAAGGGAGGGCCCCATGCGTGTTCCTCCACTCAGATTCGGAGGCCGTTCCCTGAGCCCGCAGGCGTATTAAACAGCGTCCCTCCACTTCTTGGAAGAGTCCGTGGTTTTCTTTGGTCTTCTGCAACACCTGCAGAACATTTAATTACATGACTCAATGTATTACTTACATATTTCTCTTCTGTTCCTATAATAATGGTGCGGGTGCTGTGTGCATGCCTGATGTGCTTTCTTATGGTGTACATGAAGAGTCTGCTGAACAGCAGGGCCAAACATTTGAAAAGCACACGCTAGCCGAAGGGCTGATGTGTAGCCCATGCTCTGTACTTTTTAAAATTTGCGGAAAATCGGTGACAAAGGTTTCAGGGCAAAGTAGACACTTAACAATGTTTCTAATGTCTGGGCAAATCACGCCATTGGATAATGGTGGGTGAATGAAGAGTCAATTGCAACATTTTACTTCATTAATTTTTTACTCCGGCGCGTAGCCTTTCCCACGGATGGAGGCGGTTGGGTGCCAGTTCTGTGGCCACTGAAGGGATTGCATTTTGCAACAGTCTGGCCACCCAGCAGGGCGAAGGGTGTTCTCCCGGAAGGACGGACAGACGCTGGGGCGGTGCTGCGGGCTGCGCGGCGCAGGGGGCTTCCCGGGCCCTTGGCCGAGGCGGGAGCGGGCGGGCGGCGCTGGGGCCCCACCGGGCAGGCAGCCGAGTCCCATTCTCCGGGGTGGCCTGCGCCTGCGGCTTGGGGCGCCCTCCTGGGACAGCGGCTTGGGCAGCCATGGCCCGAGCTCCGTGTGTTCTCTCTACCGGTTGGTGATGGTTGGCAATGTCCCCCCGGGCAAGTGCACACCGGAGGGCGGAGGGGCTGAGAGCGCGGCTGACGGAGGGAGAGTGAGGAGGCAAACCTCCACGTCTACCCCCGCGCCCTGACTCTGCCACTGACTCTGGAGCTGTGATCACATGCCCAGGCGCCCCAAGAACCCAGACTGGCCTCCGCCCACATGGCTGCCCCGCTGTCGGGACGGAGGGCAGGGCCCTGGGGGGCTGATGAGGCTACAGGGAAGGCTCCACCCAGTGGAAGGTGCACACAGAGTGGCCTGGCCGCCCCCGCCCGGGGCAGGCTGGGAGCACAGGGCTCCTGGCACCGCGGGGCTCACCCCCAGGGCACCTCACTTGGTCCTCGGTCCAGGGCACAATGTCCCTGGGCCCCGTAAAGCCCTCCGGACTGCAGCAGGGCTGCGCACCTCAGGTCTGCAGCTTGTCTTCCGGAGCCCCGGTGCTCACTTAGCCAGCGAGGTGGGTGCTCCTGGGGCTGGGCTCCGGCAGCCAGCGCCTTGCCCTGCACAGGTCTGGGGGAGCCTGCACAGGGATGGCTGTTCCCAGCTGCCGGGGTACCGCCACTCCGCATCAAGGAAGTTCCTTCATGGAGGACAGGCACTCCTCGGCCTGGCCGTGGGGAGGGGGGGAGAGGGGGGAAGGGGGAGGGGGGAAGAAAGGACGTGGTCTCAGGCTTACCAAGTGAGCTGGGCCTACCCTGAGCCATCACACAGCGGGGCCTGCACTGGCTGCGGGGCCTGCTCAGGGCAGCCTGTGGGGATGGGGGGAGGGAGGCTGGATCCTCAGGGCCATAGGGGCTTCCACAGCCCGGGTTCCTGGCCACGCTTTGGGACATGGAGATGCCCCTTGGGCACAGGGTGGGGTCCTGTCCCCATGAGGCTGTTGGGCAGGTTCTGCACCCTAAGGCCTGGGTTCCCCTGTGGCTCTGGCTTTCTCCCCACACTGTCTGAAGCCAGGTTTCCCCCTCCCTCCCCCAGAGGGAGCCTTGTCTGTGGAGCATGGCCAGGTCTAGGTTTTTCCCTCCTTTTTGGGGGATGAGGGGTTGTTTTGGCATTTTTAAAAATATATTTTTTATTGATTTCATAGAGAAAGGAGCTGAGAGAGGGAGAAAGGAGCATCAATGATGAGAGAGAATAAAGGATCGGCTGCCTTCTACACACCTGCCACTGGGGATCTACTGCAACCCGGGGCCTATGCCCTGACCCAGAATCCAGTCTGCAGGCCAAGGCGCTGTCCACTGAGCAACCCGGCCAGGGCTGTTATACCAATTTTGGCCTCAGGGCTTGCCTGTAGTTAAGAGACAGAGACTGGAGTGTTTGCAGGCGGCAGAGGAAGGAGGCAAGTGGTGAGAAAGGCTGCCACGCAGCCAGTCTTCCCACGGCACCACACAGGTCCGCCTGGCAGCTCTGGGTCCAGACATGGCTGTGTGAGCAGCTCCGACGCGGTGGGTGGACCAGGAGCTCCGAGAGCAGGGCCTGCACTCAGGCTCCTCACCAGGAGCTCAGGGGGCAGAGGTTCCCTACCGGAGCCCACTGAGGTCACAATGATGCCAGAGGATCAGAGGCCGAGGCATTTGGAGATAGAGGCGGACAAAGTAAAGAGTGGCTGTCAGGGACCTGACAGGGAACCAAGCAGCGGGCCAGGCCTGGGAACCTCTGAGGCTGCAGTGCTGGGAGGGGGGCCTGGGCTCGGTGGGAGGAGCACCTGAGCCTGGCGGCCAGCATGGGACCCGGCAGGCAGCAATGACACAGGAGCCCAATTCTGCTCAATTTTTTCTCTTTTCTGTGTGAAATGTCAACTGGGGTTCTGTGGGCGGGAAATAGTGGGCTAGGGCAGCCATCAGCTGATGTGCGATCCCTTTTCACTGACGGCTTGAAGTCGGCAATCTGGTCCAGGATGGTCCTCATTGGAAGGAGGTGAGGCAAAGGCCTTGAGAGCCTCGCTGGCCCTGAGAGGAGCACCTGAGGTGCAGTCCTTCAGCCCTGCATCGACGGCTCTCACTGAACCCCACCAGCTCCTAATGGCCCAGGTTTCCCAAGAAGCCTGGCCTTGCCCCGAGCTCAGCAGAGCCTGGTGATGAGTGTGCTCACCCAGCTTCCTGGCACAGAGCACTGTGCAAAGATCGTCTCTCCAACAAACGGTGCTGGGAACACTGCGCAGTACATACAAGAGTGAAACCAGACCACCACCCCACATCGCACACAAGAATAAACTCAAAATGGATAAAAGATGTAAGTCATGAAACAAAAATAATACAAAAAATGTAGGCAACTAAGTCCCAGACATCTCACTTAGCAGAATGTTTGCTAATACACTGCCTGGGGTTAGAGAAACTAAGGAAAAAATAAACAAGTAGGACAACATCAAACTCAAAACTTCTGCAGAGCAAAATCAACCAGCATGAAAATTAAAAGGGAGCCCACTGCATGGGACAACATATTTGCCAAAGATACATCTCTAAGGGGTTAATTTCCAAAAAACTTAAGTGCTTATACAAGTCAACAAAAGAAAAACAAACAATCCAATTAAAACAGAAGCCCTGGCCGAAACTGGTTTTGCTCAGTGGATAGAGCGTCAGCCTGTGGACTGAAAGGTTCCAGGTTTGATTCCAGTCAAGGGCATGTACCTTGGTTGTGGGCATATCCCCAGTAGGGGGTGTGCAAGAGGCAGCTGATCGATGAGTCTCTCTCATTGATGTTTCTAACTCTCTATCCCTCTCTCTTCCTCTCTAAAAAATCAATAAAATATATATAAAAAACAAACAAACAAAAACAAAAACAGAAGCCCTGGCTGGTGTGGTTCAGTGAATAGTGTTAGCCTGTTGACTGAAGGGTCCTGGATTCAATTCTGGTCAAGGACACATGGCCAGGTTACAGACTCGATCCCCAGTGTGGGGTGTGCAGGAGGCAGCTGATCAATAATTCTCTCCCATCATTGCTGTTTTTCTCTCTCTCCTCTCTCTTCCTCTCTGAAGTCAATAAAAATATATTTAAAAACAACCATGAGCAGAGAACTGAATAGACATTTTCCTAAAGAGGACATACAGATGGCCAAGAGACATATGAAAACATTCTCAATGTCACTGGTCATCAGAGAGATACAAATTAAAACGACAATGAGGTACCATCTCATACCTGTTAGAATGGCTACCATCAACAAATGACAAGTGCTGGTGAGGATGTGGAGAAAAAGGAACCCTCATGCACTGCTGGTGGGAATGCAGACTGGTGTAGCCATTATGGAAAACAGTGCAGTTTCCTCAAAAACTTAAATATGGAACTGCCATTTGACCCAGTGAGCCCACTTCTAGGAATATCCTAAGAAACCTGAAGCACCAATAAGAAAGAATGTACACACCCCTGTGTTCATAGCAGCACAATTTACAATAGCTGAGATCTGGAAACAACCCAAGTGCCCATTAGTAGATGAGTGGATAAAAAAAACTGAAGTACATTTATACCATGGAATACTATGCAGGTGTAAAAAAACAGAAGAATCTCTTACCCTTTAAGACAGCATGGAAGGTCCTGAGATGATTATACTAAGTGAAATAAGCCAGTCAGAAAAAAACAAATATCACATGATCTCACTCAAATATGGAATCTAATGAATACAATAAATGATGAATAAAATAGAATGGGAATCATGGAAACATGGAACAGAATGAGGAATCCAGGGAAGGGGGATGGGGTTCAGGGGGCAGTGGGGAGAGATTTACCAAAGAACTTATATGCATACTATATGCACGGGGGTTGGGGGGTGTCCCTCAGCCCAGCCTGCACGTCTCCAATCTGGGATCCCTCTCACAATCCAGGACTGCTGGCTCCCAACTGCTAGCCTGTCTGCCCTCCTGATTTCCCCTAACTGCTTCTGCCTGCCAGCCTGATTACCCCCTAATCACTCTGATCCCAGCCTGATTAATGTCTAACTGCTCCCCTGCCAGCCTGTTTGCCCCTAACTGCCCTCCCCTGATACCCTGGTCAACCCTAACTGTCCTCCCCTGCAGGGTTGATTGCCTCCAACTGCTCTCCCTTGCAGACCCGGTCCCTCTCAACTGCCCTCCCTTGTAGACCTGGTGCCCCCAAACTGCTCTCTCCTGCTGGCCATCTTGTGGTGACCATCTTGTGTCCACATGGGGGCAGCCATCTTTGACCACATGGGGGCGACTATTGCGTATTGGAGTGATGGTCAATCTGCATATTGCTCTTTTATTAGATAGGATAGAGGCCTGGTGCATGGGTGAGGGCCGGCTGAAGCAATTTCTTCATAGATGCTGCTCATAGGGCAATGGAAATTGAAGAGAAAATAAACAAATGGGACTACATCAAAATAAAAAGCTTCTGTACAGCAAAAGAAACCATCAATAAAACAAGAAAGCCCACTGTATGGGAGAACATATTTACAAATGTTATCACTGATAAAGGTTTAATCTCCAACATCTACAGAGAACTTATACAACTTAATAAAAGGAAGATAAATGATCAAATTTAAAAAATGGGCAACAGACCTAAATAGAATCTTTTCAAATGAAGACAGAAGGAAGGCCAAGAGACATATGAAAACATACTCAAAATTACTAATTATCCAAGAGATGCAAATCAAAATGACAATGTGGTATCATCTCACACCTGTCAGAATGGCAATCATCAACAAATCAAGAAAGGACAAGTGCTGGTGAGGATGCAGAGAAAAAGGAACCCTTGTGCACTGCTGGTGGGAATGCAGACTGGTGCAGCCACTGTGGAGGATGGTACGAAGTTTCCTCAAAAAACTAAAAATAGCCGGGACCGGTTTGGCTCAATGGATAGAGCGTCGGCTTGGGGACTGAAAGGTCCCGGGTTCAATTCCGGTCAAGGGCATGTACCTTGGTTGCGGGCATATCCCCAGTAGGGGGTGTGCAAGAGGCAGCTGATCGATGACTCTCTCTCATCGATGTTTCTAACTCTCTGTGTCTCTCCCTTCCTCTCTGTACAAAATCAATAAAATATATTATAAAAAATAAATAAATAAATAAATAAATAACTAGAAATAGAACTCCCATTTGACCCAGTAATCCTGAGAAGGAAACCCCTATTTGTAAGAAACTGCTGTTTGGAATTATCTGCTGTTTTTCTTAGATAAAATGTTGCTTTCTAGTCTGCATTAGCTGTTTGAAGAATGATAAAATTAGCTGTCTGACCTTGCAGGTCAAGACTAGGTATGCCATTAATTTAGCTGTGTTTGTTTTCAAGGACAGCAGCAAGATAACCACTAATTGCACAGAGAGTTGGCTCCTTTATAAAAAGGGAAGCTCTTCTTGTACCTTTGCTTAGAATTTGAATTCATTTTCTCTAAACCCATTGCGCGATGAATAAAGTGAGTTTCTCCAAACTCTCCTCCTGCATTGTTTGATTGTTTGGGAACTCTGCAACAATCCACTTACAGGAATATATCCCAAGAAACTGGAAACACCAATCAGAAATGATATATGCACCCCTATGTTCATATCAGCAAAATTCACCATAGCTAAAATTTGGAAACAGCCTAAATATGCCCATAAGCAGATGAGTGGATTAGAAAACTATGGTATATCTACTCAATGGAATACTTATGCTGCTATAAAAAAAAAAAAGTAGGAATTCTTATCATTTGCAGCTACCTGGATTGAACTAGAGAGTATTATGTTAAGTGAAATAAGCCAGGCAATGAAAAAAACACCACATGAGTTCACTCAGTTATGGAAAATAAAGAACATTATAACCTGATGAACAAAAAGATAGATACAGATGCAGTAAAGCACCTGTCAAATTACAGCGGGAAGGCTGGGGAGTGTTGGGGGTGGGGTGGGGAAGAGATCCACCAAAGGACTTGTATGCATGCATATAAGCACAACCAATGGACACAAACACTGGGGCAGAGGGTGGGATGAGGGCACACGATAGGGAGTAGAGGAGGCTGGAGGGAAGATCAATGGGGGACCAAACAGGAGATATATGCACCATTATATGTAATACTTTAAACAATAAAAAAAGAAATTTGAATGAGAAAATGAATGATCCCATTTACATTTTAGAAAGATCCCACATGGGGACATGGGAATGTTGAGGGGCAAAAAGAACTGGGGCAAGACTGAAGGGACATCGACGAGGAGACAGTACATAGTGCAGAGAAGGCATCAGGGAGACTTAGAACGAAGAGGTGGAAGAGAGGCAGATACATGATGATAGTACCAGGGTGGCGAGTGCACAATGGAGTATACGGGTGATGGATTATAGCACCGCACACTGGCACTTAGACAATGTTCTTAACAATGTTACCCCAATAAGTTTAATTTTAAAAATAAATTTAGAACATTAAATATGGGCAGTGAGAAGATGAATTCCAAACGTAAAGAACTGATAAAATCGACAGACTTAATCAAGGGAGAGTTAGAAGAAGAAAAAAAGCATCTAGTATGATTTCTTGCTTTTAATTGTTTGATAGTGGTGAAATGGAATTTTTGGACTGGAACCCGAATTCTTTGACCACTGGAATCGAACAATGAATCCGCAGACAGAAGGTGGTACCGCAAAGGTGGAGATTTATTGAAGAACAAATACAGACTCCCATGCGGGGAGAGGGAAAGAGACCCACAGAATGGACTCTGACAGGGGGAGGGGGAAATGGTCCGCTGAGTTCCTTCTCAGCCACTTATAAAGGCTGCAGATCCCGGTGCCTTGATGTCCCCTCTGATTGGTCACTATTCCCTTGGACTGGTTACCATAGCAACTCCTGAGGTCAAAGGTTGAACCTCACTTGGGACACAAGAGGTTCTCCCTCTCCCTCCCCATTGTTTTCCTATTCCTTTTGGGCTTTCTTCCTTTCCTGGCTGAAGGGCTTCCTTCCCTTTATTTTGTAAACATAGACCTTTTGCTGTCCCAGCTTCCCCATTCTATGGAAATACACCTTCTGCTGCTCTGCAGCCCTGTGCTTCCTCCATGGTCCCCTTAATGTCTAAAATTCCCTAAAGCCTGTCTTTTTCACCCAAAAAATTCCTGTTTCAGTGGTACCATTAATGAAAACAGTGAATGAAGGAGGAAGAGCAAGTTTCTCTGAATATGAATTTAATTTTTAATCCATTCCATTTGAAATGCCCAAAGGGCATTCAGGAGTCGATAGATAAGCATGTAGCTTAGAAGAGTGGTATGTGTTGAGAACAAATTTGGCATAAATATATGAAATTTAGAGCAATGAAAGAAGATGGCAAGAAAAAGTGGATGAAGTGAGAATGCACATAGGCCTCTAAAACCCTCCAACATCTAGATTGAAGGCTTTTCCATTTCAGTGATCACAAACCCCCTGAGGCTCTGCAGGCAGCCGCATCTTCACGTCTGTCAAAGCCACACCTGCGCATGTGCATGCGATTAGAGGGGAGGCACAGGCCTTGTGCTGCCTGTCGGTAAGGTTCCTGAATTAAGAGACGAGGGCAGAGAAGGACACCCTGAGAGCAATGGCCACGGAGATGAGAATCGCCAAACATAAAGTGACCAGACGTCCCGATTTTTAACAATTTGTTCCGTGTCCCGAGGTATTTTAAAGAAGTCCTGATTTTTGGAAAGAATGCTTGACAAGCTAGAAAACAGCAAGAGAATGGGAAGGGAATATATGGTTTTTGGCAGCCATGTGGCTATTTAGCCAGGATATGAGTTTTATATTATTTTTGTTAATTTTATAATGTTAAACTTTAATAATAACAAATAATTGTTGAGAACTGATTATTGAGAACTGCTTATCAAAGTTCGCATTGTTGATCAGTTGTTAGAATTAGACCACCATTGTTTGGACTTAATGAACAATGGCATTTTTGGGGACTGGCAACGATGAAAACATTTTGTATCTGTCTCTCAGATGATATACATTATACTGCGTGCTAGTTAAATAAGTGATATTATTACAAATCAGCTATTCAGATAATTTAGGTAAGTAATTTATATATTTATTTCATAATTACATAAATTTTCTTGAATTTAGTAGACAGTACTCGTATTATTTATATTTTATAGTGGCAGCAAAAAGTCTAGCGCCGGTCTTGAAAGTGACACAACTATACATAATTTTTATTATATTTGTAAATTGTACTTATGTTGAAATTAAAAAAATATATATTATAATACTATTTTTGCATTCTATGGAGATTTTTGTTGCTCCATATAGACCAAACTTTTAATCAAGAACCCCCTCCCCCCAGGTCAATGGTGTCCCTCTTTACCAATGTTAAAATCTGGTCACCTTAGCCAAACAGCACTGCTGCAGAGGAGGGCGCAGGAGGACTTTGGAGCCCGCTGATCCAGACCATGCAGGGCCGCCTGCCTGCGGCTGAGAACTGTGCTCCGTCCTAAGCGCCATGATCGGGGAGTGAGGTTTTAGATTACGTTGTTTATAACACTTCATTCGATGTCATGAAAAGGAACCCCAGGACCAACGACATCAATGATGCTAAAATTTCCATTTCACCACTGTCTTTCTCCTTCATGAGAAAAAGTGATGTATCCATGCTCAATTCTTAAAAAGGTTCCCTGACATTTAAGTAAATCCGAGGTGGGTTCTTTAAGGCCAGAGCAGGCAGAGGGCTGGCCATGTGGCTTGTTTCCCAGAGAAAACAAAGGAACCACAAAGGAAAGTGCACACTGCCCCCTGGAAATGCAGGAGCACGTTACACAGACCAGATAAACAAGGTTTAAGTGTATGGGGGGGGGGGGAGCTTCCATTTTCATAGAAACTTAAGATTTTTCATAGACACGTGCTAAATACAAAGGGCTAAAATAAGTAAATCATCATTAATCCTGGTTTCTCTACCTCCATAATGAGTCCCGCTCATTACTGGGAATAAACCTTCCTTTAATATGTCTTGGTGGTCTCCCACTCCAGTTTCCTGGCCTCAAACCTTACATATGGTGCCTTGAAACCCGGGTGGGGCGAACGCTCTGGGGGGTGCCCCCCATTCTTTCTTCGTGGCTCAGGAAAATCAGGCTCCTCCCTGCCTCCGCAACATATGCAGTGAGTCCCAGTCCCTATTGATTGCTAATGGTCATCCTTCCGGTGTCTCTGTCCCTAAACCGTGGCCGTGTCAGAGATTTGCCTTCCGGCACAGCCCTCTGGACCTCCCTGGGAGGTTCCAAGCCGGGGGAGTAGTGAAGACGTTCTGTCCCCCTTGGCTCTCCGGCTTTTTGGCCTCACAACGGACCCCAGGGGATAGGGGAGACATGTGGGGAGTGAGCGAGGTTCCCTGTCTGGGGGTTCCAAACCCACCATTGGTTCCTTTCACTGATGATTTCCCCCCTCACAGGTATCCTCCACGCAAAAGCTGTTCCATGAAAATATGTCACAACCTAATGGGTGAATCCTAAACTGAATGAGTGTCACATCAGGACAACTTAATTCCCGTTAAAAAAGGACCCGAGAGGAGGGATTTAGGAATCACAATACCATCATGACCTGCTCGGTCTCTGGAACTGCTGTCAAAACACAGGCAAGCCAGCTTGGCTCAGTGGATAGAGCCTGTGGACTGAAGGGTCCCAGATTCAATTCTGGCCAAGGGCACATGCCTGGGTTACTGGCTCAGTCCCCAGTGAGGGGTGTGCAGGAGGCAGCTGATCAATGATCCTCTCTCATCATTGATGTTTCTATCCCTCTCTCCTCCCTTCTCTGAAATCAATAAAGAAGTATATTTTAAAAGCATCAACAACAACAACACAGGCAGTCTGAGACCCTCCCAAACACCACCTGAGCTAAACCTGAGAACCAAGATATTTTCAAGGCCCAAAGTTGACAGGGGTAAGGGTGCATGGGAGCAAAGCAATCAGTACAGCCAACTCAGCCAAAGATGCAGGAGCCTAAGATAACACAGAGAAGTGTCCTGGCCACTGATGCTCTCCCGCCAATGTGCTGCCCACACCTAGCTGGGGGGAGGGTGTGTACGTGCAGAATTTAAGGCCATGGCGGGAGGGAAAGTCAAAGCATGTCTAAGGATTTTTTGTACATGTCCTACAGTCGAGAAGCATAGTCAGAATCAAGAAGCAAAGTATTACTTCAGCACTAGGGTGTTTAAATTATCTAAAAATAGCAGTTCCATCGCCGAGTCAACTACCATGTTTGCCACCGACGGGAGGCGCACAGAGGACTTTCAGGGCAGCCCTATAACCTTGGGGGCGACAGCAGCTCTTAAGAGGGAGAGACTGGCTGAAACTGGTTTGGCTCAGTGGATAGAGCGTCGGCCTATGGATTGAAAGGTCCCAGGTTCTTTTCCAGTCAAGGGCATGTACCTTAGTTGCGGGCACATCCCCTATGATGTGCAAGAGGCAGCTGATTGACGATTCTCTCTCATGGATGTTTCTAACTTTCTATCCCTCTCTTAAAAAAATCAATAAAATATATTTTAAAAAAAAAAAAAAAAAAAAAGAGGGAGAGACTGAAGCACTTACTGTGTTGAAAGAGCTAGCGCTGCAAACCTTAGCCCATCCAGAAGCTCCGTGCTGCTGGAAGTCGCTGGCCCAGCCTTCTCCAGCATGGAGAGGAAGGGTGAACACAGGGGCTCCAGTGGTCCAAATCCTGTCTTTGCCTCTGCGCCCTCCGGGACAGCCTCAGTACCGTGCAGAGGCGGCTTTGGAGAGGGGAGTGGTGAGGAGAACGCTTCTGACTGTAGATACCCAGAGAAACCACTGTCAAGAGCCTTTCCAGGGCTGGCAGAAAAATGTAGCAATGAAGGAAGAATACTGTCTCAAAACAAAGAGGTTGGGTGTTTTTTTTTTGTTTGTTTGTTTTGTTTTGTTTTTTCCTCATCAGCAAAATGTGAATATTACATAAACCACAGACTTTGTGAGAATCAATTGAAATAAAATTCCAGAAATTGAGTAACAGCCAGGCTGAAGTGGATAGGTTGGGTGAGTGTGAACGTGGTCCTGTGCACCGAAAGGTTGCAGGTTCAATTCCAGATCAGGGAACATACTGGCACATTCCTGGGATTCAAGTTGGATCCCTGGTCAGGACTCCTAAGGAAGGCAATTGAAGGGATGTTTCTTACATTCATGTTTCTCTCTCTCTATCCCTCTCCCTTCCACTCTCACTGAAAATCAATGGAAAACAAATTAATGCCATATCTACAAATGTGGATAATCTAAAAAGAAAAAAAAAAAGAAGTGTGGGGGAGAGCTCTAACCAGTTTGGTTCAGTGGACAGAGCATTGGTCAATTACAGTAAAGGGCATGTACCTTGGTTGGGGGCACATCCCCAGTTGGGGGTGTGCAGGAGGCAGCTGATCGATGTTTCTCTCTCATCGATGTTTCTAACTCTCTATTCCTCTCCCTTGCTCTCGGTGAAAAAAATCAATAAGATACATTTAGAAAAAACAAACAGGGTAAAAGGGGTTGAATGTACTGTATAATTTAAAGTGTGTAAAATAATATAACTTCCTAGGTGCATATATGTTATCTATACTAATAAAAGGGTGATATGTTAATTAGACCAGACATCTTTTGGACATCTATCTGGACATCCTTCCAGACAAAGCCATGGTGGTGGGGGGCCGAGGCAGAGGCCTTTAGGAGCAATCAGGCTGACAGGGAAGGGCACTTAGAGGCGACCAGGTTAGCAGGGGAGCAGTTAGGCTGGTAGGGGAGTGGTTAGGGGGTGATCAGGCTGGCAGGCAGGCAAGCTTGGGAGCCAACAGTCCCGGATTATGAGAGGGATGTCCAACTGTCAGTTTAAGCCCTAAACCAGCAGTTGGACATTCCCTGATGGGTCCTAGATTGGAGAGGGTTCAAGTTGGGCTGAAGGACGCCCCCATGCATGAATTTCATGCACCGGGCCTCTAGTCCTATATAATAAAAGGTTAATATACAAACAGAGGAACAAACAACAGGTTTCTATGATGTGCACTGACCACCAGGGGGCATGTGCCGAACATGGGGGGCACCAGCTGCAACGGGATGGTGGAGCAGGTTTGTGGGGGAGCCAGACCAAGACTGGGTGCTGGCCGCTGTCATCTGGGCCAGCATCTGGTGGTTACTGAAAATTCTTTGCTCCTGCTTGCCATGTCCTCCCCAGTGCTCACACCTGCTGCTGGCACCAGCCCCACTTGCACCAGCTGCTGGCCCTCAGGGCCAGCCCCAATCACTCAGTGTCATCAATGGGTGCAAGCAGCGGCTGCAGGCCCTCATCACCCCTGAGGGCTTCTCCACCTCCCTCTGCTCCTGAAGGGCTATTGGGCCTGGCAGCCACCACTCGCACCTGCTGCTGGTGTTGGCTTCAGGTGTGAGTGGTGTCAGTGCCATCAGTGGGTGTGAGAGGTGGAGGCAGGAGTGGGGCTGCGGCAGATAGGGGACCTGGGTTGCAGTGGGAGGGGCCCGGTAGGGGTGTGGAGGATGGGCCAAGACCCGCCCCTGTGCCCCCGAAGCCTTGTGGCCACCGTTCAAGGTGCATGGATTCATGCACTAGGCTCCTAGTTATGAATAACAGAATATTGTAAAAATTAAGTTACTACATTTTTATTAAAACATTTTTTACATACCTTTATATTAGCTGGGTTACAAAAATATTCATTGTGGGCCACATGTGGCCCTCAGGCTGCGAGTTTGACATTCTTAGCTTAAATGAATCAGATAGCATGGAGCAATCAGGAGAGAAATTACTGTACTTTCTATGTTCTCTCTGACCACTTTTAGTTATTGAAGCTATGAATGAACACTCTATTGCATAAGTATGAGCCAAAGTTAACCCTTTGCACCATTCTGGACATTGGCTACCAGCTACTCGATGCTACTTTGCGGCGGAAACGTGCGTTGAAATAACTCAATTCCCCGTAATCACTAATAAACTGCAATGTCCCCTGAGAGGGGACATCCGAGTGATATGCTAGAATTCCGATGTCCCCTAAGAGAGGACAGCAGAGTGCAGAGGGTTAAACAATCCTACCATTCCTTTATATTATACTAGTGGCCTAGTACACCAATTCATGCACATCAAAAGGAAATGAATCAGAAGAAATATTTTAATATCACTATTCGCCCTTTCTCTATAATAGAAGTGTCAACCAAATTCACTATTAACAATGACAGATGGAAATATAGTCATGCGACTGGTGCCAGTAAGAGCTTTATATGTATTGTGCATGCGTGAGTTAACTTAGCCTTTCATATAGAGAGTAAACTTGCTTGATTAGACCTGCTTTCTTACTTAGCTAAACTTTTTCCAGGTCAGCGAAGCACCCCAACTTCTCTTTCAGGTAATTGTCAGCAACTCAGCAGTAAACATCAACACAACGCATATTATTATTGTGGATCATGCAAGGAGAACAAATGATAAAAAATTTAACTGTAGTAGTGTCTGACTATATTCTGTGCAGTGAGAAAAACTGAAGTCATTTTCAACATCCACCATTTCTTACATCTCTTCAGTTGGGTCAAGTTTCTATGCTTTCTAAACCTCCATTTTCCAGCTATTGAAAAGAAAATAGGATTCCACCAAGTTTCCTATCTACCTACTCCAGGAATTCTGTGAAGATCAAATGAGATGAGGCACAGGGAAAGTCATACATGGGGGGGTGGGGGGGGCCTCCAGCCTATACTCTCTCAAATCTGGGATCCTTCTCACAATCCGGAACCACTGGCTCATAACTGCTCACCTGTCTGCCTGCCTGATGCCCCTAACTGCTCTCCCTTCCTGGCCTGATCCCCCTAAATGCCTAACTAACATTCCTCCTTCTGCCTTCTCCTGTGGCACCTTCTCCTGTGGCCTCTGCAAAAGAGACCTCGGCGCTGGACTGGCCCTCACAGCCGCCACGGCTGCTGGCCCTCAGCCTCTGCAGCCACTGTGGCTTTGTCTAGAAAAACACCAGAAAGGACGTCCGGACGACATCTAATCTAATAACATATTACCCCTTTATTAGGATAGATTCCTATGTTAACAGCAATGATAATTCAGGTTGGAAAAGAGAATTCTCACTTGTATTCAACTATGAATTCTGCCTAAACAAAGCTACTCTGAGGAGGTAGCCACTTACATCAGTGCTCAGCGATCCGGAAAGAGATGACAAGAAAACGAGACTCAGTGAACTTAAATAGACTGTGCGGTGTCCTGGGGGGCCACAAAGGACTGTGGGTGAGAGAGGTCAGGGTGCAAAGCCGAGAGTAAGAGAACCAGGACCTGGGTTGCAGCTCCTCCCCAGTGCTCAGAGCACAGCTCCCTGCTTACAAGGGCCTCACTGTGCCCTGGGGAGTATGACCAGTAGCTGCACTTCTCATTCAGTGCAGCAGGACGATGAGCTGTTATGGGAGAAATGTAAGTATTGGGAGGAAAGGGATTGCCCAAACAAAAAATGGTAAAAATTCATGAAAATATTACTTACACTGCTCTTCTCAGGAGTCCTGGAGGTTTGGAAAAGTCAGTTCACTGAAGCTCAGAACAAGCAGGGTAAGGAGCACGTTGGGAAGAACATAGCTGGCACCTCGCTGTCGTTCTGCATGGGGCTCCAGAAACCAGAGCGTGGGAATGAGACCTGCTCCCCCGGGCTCTGTGAGGCAGAGGAGCACGCTGCTCCCCAGGCCGCCGGTGGCTGCCAGACCTCCGGGAGGGCTGTGAGCAATGCCCTGGACATTCTTACTCTTCAAGTGTGATTTGCTCATTTGGATGAGCCCAGTGTGACTGCATTTACCCAGCACCAATATCCAGCATCTCCCTCTTCTCTCTGCAGGTTGTGAGTGTTCAGATTAGCTTCAATACACAGCATGTAATATGCAATATACATTTAAGAATTTGTTCCGTCTGCATTGCCTCTTCCCATCTTCTGTTATAATTTTAATTGAAAAGTATAATACAATCCTACCTAGGAAAAGACCAACTCCATTCACTGGATGACAGACAAGTACTGAGTGCCTTACTCATGCTGGGAAATGGGAAGCATCAAAAGGTGACAAACAAGGCTCCTTCCCCCAGGAAGGTGCGGCAGCAGTGACCGGACAGGGAGGCCCCGCTGCCCCTCGCTACCTGAGTGAGTCAATGCGAAGAGACAGAGCTGGATCTTTGCGGTGTTTTACTCTGGTGGCCCTCGATCCGGAGAGCAGCAGGCGTAATACACTGAAAGTGTTGTGGGTTCGAACCCTGGGTTCAAAATAAGACCACCGGAGGCTGATAATTTATTTTAAAAAATCAGGCAAGGAATTTATTGAGCTGGCCAGGGCAGGCGCAAGAGCACCACACGCAGGCGGACTCCAAACGACTGTGAGGCTTTAGGGGCAGGTGGTTATTTTTAAAGGTTCTGAGAAGGAAAACCCCCATTCTACAACAAACTGTTGTTTGGAATTTTCTGCTGTTCTTCCTAGATAAAATGTTGCTTTCTAGTTTGCTTTAGCCCGTTTGAAGAATGATGAAGATAAACTTAGCTGTCTGACCTTGCAGGCCAGAGACCAGATATGCCCACAATCTCAATACCATGCCAGGTGCATTTTTTAATTGGATAGAACAGCATTGTTTTCGAGGCCAGCATCGAGATAACCACTAAGTGTACATAGGGCTGGCTCTTTAATGAAAAAGAAAGTTCTGCCTTTAACCTTGCCCAGAACTTGAACTTATCCTCCCTAAGCCCATCGCGCAATGAACAAAGTAAGTCTCTTCAAATTCTCCCCCTGCACCATCCGACCGCTCCGGAACTCTGCAACAGTTCAAACCACAGGAATTTTCCTTTGTTCTAAATTCTGAATCCTAAAGACTATATTCTAAAAACTGGGGTCAGCCGTAGGGTCGTTCCCAGTCACATCCTGCTGGACATTGGAATGTGGCCCTATCTTGCAGAAGCAGAACTCAGTGGTTACTCTCCAAAGGTTATGGTCCCCGGCACCGGAAAATTGCCTTAGCAGGTTTAAAATTCAAATAGCAGTCTTTACATGAGTTGTATATTCTTAATTTCTTATTTCAAAAGAAACTGCTCTGACATTTCATTTCAAACTAGCCCCTACCATAGGGTTAAAAGGTGGGAAAAGTCTAACACTAGTGAGTCCCAGGGCCTGTTCTCCACCATCCTCCTTGCAAAGATGGGCCCAGGAACCCGCAAAGAAAGCCCAGGAACCACAAAGATGGGCCCAGAATGCGATCTCCCTTGAGATGGGCCTTGCCTTTGACCTGCATTTGAAATGTATCTTGTTCTCTGAGTACAGCTGCCTTGGGCTCCCGATGCCTTATGTTTAGAGCCCTGCCTGTCTTCTTGCAGCACGTGCTCCAGTGCTCCAGAATCTGCAATAACAATCGCGTTTCTACAGCTAACACAGTGAACTAGTGGCCGGTACATGGATTCATGCACATTGAAAGGAAATTAGTTAGAAGGAAATTAGTGGGATGGGACTGGGTGAGATGGGCTGGACACACCCTGGGGCCAACCTCCCGTGGTCCCTCCCTGGCCAGCGCACCTGGGGTGTCCCCGCAGCTCCCAGGGTGTCCACCGTCACCACAGCTCAGCAGTAACCAGAGTCAGGGCCAACAGTGCCCCAATAACAACATAACACACGGCCGAGGGTGGGATTGCATGGCCCTGCAAGAAATCAGGCCCCTCCTCTCTGGTTCCGGGGTGCGTCACCCGAGAAACAACGCTGCCAAGTCACTGCAGCTCGGCAGCTCCTGTTTTGAGGTCTGCCCCCAGGTGGTCAGTGCGGCACAGCTACCGCTGGTCAGACAGCCACTGAGCCTTTATGTGCATAGCTTATTAAACAACAGATTCCATTCCTATAGCTGCCCTTCCCCTAACGGCTAGAACTGTAGCATGGGCCCAGGTGACTGTATTTCAAACAAACTGTTGATATGGGAACTGTGAGCAGGAATTGTCCCCGGGTCTTATCTTCCCGAGGGAGATTCACATGGGCTGCCCCCAGCCTTCTGCTGGCCTCTAGTGTCAGCTGCTCTCTGCTGCTCTCTGATTGGTTCCTGGCCTTTTTGCAACATTGTTAGTCACTTGGAAGAAAAACATCCTTGTTTCAAAACACCCTGTGTTTCTGCTCTCCCTCATGTTTTTCTGCACCGCTTCCTGCAAAACACATTTTCCGTTTGTTTCAGCCCATTCCGCCTCTCCCACCCCCACCTCTCCACCTAGTTCGGCTGGAACTCCTTCACTGCGGTGCTCACTTCCTGGGCTGAGAGGGGCACTGGGTCTTAGAGAAGCAGGAGTTTGGACTGGAACAGGCGGAGTCTCCCTGGGCAGGATGGTTTCTGGGCTCTTTGTCCATCGGAGTCGAAGAATGAATCCACAGATGGAAGGTGGTATAGCAAAGGTGGAAATGTACTGAAGAACAAATGGGGAGGGGAGAGACTCACAGCACAGACTCCTGTGGGGAGGGGAAGAGTCCCATTGAGTCCCTTTTCCCTGGTGCCTTGATATCTCCCGATTGGTCACAATTCCCTTGGACAGTTACTATAGTAACTTCTGAGGTCAAAGGTGGAACCTCACAGGGGACAATTGAGGTTCTCCCCCTCCTTCCCCATTGTTTTCCTATCCCCCTGGGCTTTCTTCTCCTCCTGGATGGGGGCTCCTTCCATTTATTCTGTAAACATAGACCTTCAGCTGTTCCCGGCTCCCTAATTGTATGGAAATGCACCTGAAGCAGCTTTTCAGCTTCCCCCTTCTATGGAAATACTCTTTCTGCTACTTTGCAGCCCTGTATTTTTGTCATGGTCCCCTTAACTTCTAAGATTTCTGAAAGTTCCTAAACCTGCCTAGAAACTCCCATTTCAATAGTTTCAATAGAGAAGAGAGAGCCCCATGGGAAGGAGCCACAGAAATAGGAAACCAGGGACGTGAAGTGACAGGGCAGCCCCGGCAGCCCTGCCCGGCCACTAGTGCTGCAGCCAGTCCATACTGGCAGGTCCTCTCCCCGTCACTGCCCCGCAGGCTGCCTGCTTAACCATTTACAGGTGACCTTGCAGCAAACCTGGTGTGACCTGGGCAGGTCCACGTATACCCATCTTTTTATAAAACATCTTCCTTATGCTTTCCTTAACGCTTTGTACGCCATAAGCATCAGCAGATACAGTGGGGGTGGTTTCTGTTTTGGACGTAGAGCAGTTACCTGGTATAACATTTTCCTCTAACTCACTTTATTGGAAGAACACAGGCTGTAACATGTAACACACAAAATGTGCGTTGCTTGACTGTTTGTTATTGGTAAGGCTCCGTCAACAGCAGGCGACTGGGAGTTGGCTTGGAGGGACCAGAAGTCAATGCAGGTGTTTGACTGCTCGGCGGTTGGCGCCCCTGACCCTTGCGTTGTTTAAGAGTCAACTGTGTTTCTAAAACCTCACAAGGTCACATCGTTCAGAGTTCACTAAGGCCCAGGGACCCTCAAGGCCCAGGGGAGTAGTTCTTCAACAGCAAAGCCCAAGAGGGGCAGGGGAGGCATTCAGGAGGAGGACTGCAGATCTCTCTCCTCCCCCAGCCCCCGGGGCCAAGTGCTGAGGTTAATGAGGAAGGTAAACTTAGCCATCTGACCTGTAGGCCAGAGACTAGATACACCCATGCTCTTAATGCCATGCAGGTGTATTTTTTAATTGGATTGAACTGTGTTATTTTCAAGGCTAGCAGCCAGATAACCACTAAGTACACAGAGGGCTGGCTCTTTAATAAAAACATAAGTTTTGCTTGTAGCTTTGCCCAGAATTTGAAAGGCATTTTTCTCTGGGCCCATACATAATAACAATAATAAAGTGTGATTCCAAACTCTCTGAGCATTGCTTCATGTATTCCAGTTCTCTGTAACAGTGCTAGGTCTCTTTCCATAGCAGTCACCAGTTAATTCTAAGCGAATGAGACACATTAGTCACTCATGCTCTCATAAAGCTCAGAAGCTGTGGCTAATAACGGGAATTAGAGGAAAAGTCCCAAATGAGAGGAAAAATGTGTTTTACTTTGAAGCATCCATTTTCCCTGCAAGCACCAGTTTGTTTCTCAAGTCGATTCCCTAGAAGCAGGAGCAGAGGTCAGGGCTCCTGGGCACGCGATTAGCAGGAAGGAGGAAGCATGTCCAAGGGGAAGGATTACACAGGAGTGTGGTCAGGAAATAACTGGGGGGGGGGGAGGGGGGCTGCAGCAGCTGTTCTGCCTGGAGGCTGCGGCCCGGGGTGGGAAGCGAAGGGGCCTATTTCACTCTGGGCGGCAGAGGGGCAGGAGGCTGGGGCCTGAGCATGAGCAAGGCACCTGCGGCCAGCCAGACGCTGGGCTGGGCCTGCATCCGCTAGGAAGCACCCCAGGGCTTGGCGGGACACCCGCACCTGCCATGACCAGGCGGTTCCAGAGAAACAAAAGGTAAGAAAAACAGTAAACAGAGAAGGAGAAGCTCATTAGTAAACAGGAAAAGAAACAGGACTCTCCAAGCCACCTGAGTCCTAATTCCACCCACAACAAAGTGTGTGCAGCTGTGGGCCCTCGGAGACGGGGGTGGGGGGGTGGGGGGGAGCATACCAGCTCTGCGGCCCAGGTGGTGTTGCCAAGATCACAAAGGTGGACGTCCTCACGTTCAGCCACACGCGTCCTGAACCCTGAGCTGACCTGGTCACCACGGATCGCACGGAGGCCTCTCGTCTGCAGGAACTCTGACCCCTGTCCAACCTCTCAGTCTCCCACTGCGCCCTCCCTCTGCGGGAGAGTCACTCCCCTGTCCTGTGGGCTCAGCACCCAGCAGGCACCTGCACGCCCTTCCCAGGAGGCACAGCTCCACAGGCTTCACCTCCACCTGCGAGGGGCTGGGACCATATTACTGTGTTTCAGTAGGAGTTCCAAAGAGACACCTACACCCAAACAAAGGCTAATGAAAAGTCCCGGGTGGTCAGAATCCAGGCTGGGCGCATTAGGAGCCAAGGCGAAAAGGGAAAGTTTTCATTAACTTTAATTCCAGTCCATTGAGAGAAGTACAGCTTTTGGTTCATTTTTGTCCAGCTTCTCTCCCCTCACCCCCCTTAATTCTTTTTTATTCTGGGTAATCCTCACCCAAGGATATTTCCCCCCTTGATTTTTAGATGGTGGAAGGCAGGGGGAGACAAAGGGAAACACAATGTGAGAGAGACACTTCGATTGGTTGCCTCCTGCACTTGCCCTAACCGGGCCGAGGATGGAGCCTGCGATGAGGTAAGTGCCCTTGTCAGGAATTGCACCTGAAACCCTGAGCCCGCAGCCATGCTCTAATCCCTGAGTAAAATGGCGGGGCCGTGTCTGCCTTGTTTGTGTTGCTGTTGTCTCAGAACTCTCAGAGGCCACACAGGCACTAAGAGAACCTTCTTGCCCGTTTTCCGCCTTCTCACTAGTTAGCTTTATGGGCCATTCTCACGACAGACTGACAATGCCCAGGAGAGACCCTGACCAGCCTGCCCCCCACACCCCCAATCAGCTGTGCGGTAGGAGCGGAGGCAGCACCCAGAGGCTTAACTGCCAGGACGGTGGGGCTGGAGCCAGAGCACAGAGAGGGGCTCGGGAAAGCCGGACGTGTGCACGGGCTCAGCTCTGCAATCGGATGGAAGAAGCCAGCAGGTGATTTCTGGGCTGGGCAGAGCCTTGCACAATTTCAATATGTAATTAAATTAAGCAATTAATTAATTAATTCTGGTAACCTCCCAACTTGAAGGGGTAGAGTAGCACTCTACATTAGGTATAAACAGACATTCATTTTAGAGAAATTAGTTCTCCTCTTAATGCCAAAATATTACCTGGTTGATAAATTTATTTTTAAAAATATTAGGCCCAGCCAGTTGGCTCAGTGATTGAGTGTTGACCTATGAACCAGGAGGTCATGGTTCAATTCCCAGTCAGGGCACATGCCCAGTATGGGAATCATGCCAGGTCCCTGGATAGTCAGGGCCAGTGGAACACAGATGACTTGTTGTCATACACCACAATGGCCACAGGCCGCACTGGGCATGCACCTCAAAGAGATGTTCAGGGCTCTAAGCCTGGGAATCCTCATCAGACCAATGTACCATGAGTGGGTGCAAGGACACACGGTACATGTGCCCCTCTGTGGCCAATGTGATTGACCTCACTGTTGGCACGAAGCCCTCTTTGTGTAAATAGTGGGTACGACCAGTCTAGTTGGCTGGAGTTAGAAGAAGCCTGTTGGAGAGAGCAGCTAGGGTGGAGTGAGGAGAATCCTGCTGGAGAGAGCAGCTGGGATGCGGTGAGAAGAAGCCTGCTGGAGAGAGCAGCTGGGAGGAAGTGAGAAGAAGCCTGCTGGAGAGAGCAGCTGAGATGGAGTGAGGAGAAGACTGCTGGAGAGAGCAGCTGGGGTGGAGTTAGAAGAAGCCTGCTGGAGAGAGCAGCTGAGATGGAGTGGGGAGAAGCCTGCTGGAGAGAGCATCTGGGATGGGGTGAGAAGAAGCCTGCTGGAGAGGGCAGCTGGGATGGAGTGAGGAGAAGCCTGCTGGAGAGAGCAGCTGGGTGGGTGCCGTACAACGTGAGGAGGTGAGTCTAAGAGGCAGCAAGCAGCTGTCCCGCTAAAGCTGTGGGTTCAGAGATGGATGCTGCTTTACGGGGAAGAGGTATGTTCACCAGCCAGTGTCCGCTGCCGGCTTGCATGGACTAACTCTTTTGCCTTTTCTCCTCTTACTCTTTCATTTAGGAATGCAATCAAGTGAGGTTATTCCACACCTACCCGATCCCATGGACGGGGCGATCCCTTCGATGAAAGGAAACCGCACGTGAGTAGGTGCTCGCTGAGTTCTGTCAACATCACCGTCATTTAGTATCAAGTCCACTCTCTCCCGAGTCCACATTGTCCCTTGTTCAGCAGGAGGTGAGATGAGTAGACCATTAGTGTACTATGCCCTTAAGATGGCCAAGTGCTTGTTAGACACCTGTGTGCATGGTGAAGCCAGGTTTACAATGGAATTGAGAAAACATCATTCTTTATACCTTGTTTTACCATAGTATGATTTTTATGAGAATGCTGCAGTGTGAAGTAGACTTGTGTGTGCAGTTCTTTGTTTCCTGCCTCAGCCATTCCCTGTGAGCTGTCCTGTTGGCTGAGCTGCACTTTCCTCAAGAAGAACAGCCCTCCGACCCTGCCTGCAGGTTCTGAGGTGCCCAGCCGGTCTGCAATGCAGAACCACAGTTCCCTAATCTTCCCCCAATCAGCCTGATCACCCCCTAACCACACCCCTTTCTGCCTGATGGATGTCTAACTGCTCCCCTGCCAGCCTGGAAGCATCTCAAATCTAAAACTTAACAACTTGCAGAACTAAAAAGAGAACAAACAACATCTAACATCAGCAGAGGGAGGAACCAATAAAGATTACAGATAAATAAAACAGAAAAAACAATACAGAAAAATCAATGAAATCAAATTTTTTTTTTAAAGATTCTCAAACGTGACAAATTTTTAGCTGGAAGGACTAAGATAAAAAAGAGCCCTAGCCGGTTTGTCTGAGTGGATAGAACGTCTGTCTGAGGACCAAAAGGTTCCAGGTTCAATTCTGGTAAAGGGCACATACCAGGGTTGTAGGAATAAAAGGAATATGTATATATGTGTGTACACACACACACACACACACACACACACACACACACACACGATAACCAAGTGGGTTTTATCCCTAGAATACAAGGATAATTCAACATAACACACCACATTAACAGGTTCAATTCTGGTCAAAGGCACCTACCTGGGTTTTAGGAATAAAAGGAATATGTGTGTATATATGTGTACACACACACACACACACACACACACACACACACACACAGATATATGATAACCAAGTGGGTCTTATTCCTAGAATACAAGGATGATTCAACATATGCAAATCAATGTAACACACCACATTAACAGCATAAAGGGGAAAACACACATGATCATCTCAATTGATGTAAAACAATTTGACAAAAGTAAACTTGGCTGTTTGGACTGTTCTGTCTGATGGCTATGTGGCCACTGGCTTTAGCAATAATGACTCATCCTTATACACCCACAGCCTCTCCTGGCTTCTCCAGCTCCCAACACCCCCTGCCAGCTCTGCCCAGACTCAGCACCAGTCAGACCATGAGCTCTGCAGTGCTTATGCTGGGCTCCTGCTGGGCTGTTCTGACATCAGGGGTGCAGGCTGGACCCCCAGTGTGGGGTGTGCAGGAGGCAGCCAATCAGTGTTTCTCATCACTGATGTTTCTATCTCCCTCTCCCTCTCCCTCTCCTCTCTGAAATCAGTAAAAATATATTATATATATATTTTTAAATTAGGCAAGGCCAGTAATACTGGCCACAAATGCATTGCAGGCAAATGGTGCTCTTGACAGAAGACAAGAGAGCATGAAATGTCACCCCGCCTACCTTCCTTGGATTTCATTTCGTTCAATACTCATCATGTGTCTGGTCCCGTCTGCTGTGTCTGGGATGTGGCATGGTCTGGTTGGCCTGAGGTCACAGGTTGCCAGGGAACGGAGTCTGCCAATGAGATATTCTCCCTGAGACATAGGCACAGCCTTCTCTCACTTCCCAGGGAGAGTGACATTAGGGTCCTCCTCTGTGGTGAATGACCGAGTTCTTTGCAAAATATAATCACAAATCTGTACAGGCAGTAAAATTTATTCCTGCTTCTATTTACAGAATTTCAAACTTTAAGCTAAAATGGCTGCTCTCAGAGAGAGGGAGTCAGGTTCCACTAAGGTCTCTGCTGGGGGTCACATTCGCCAGGAAGTGGACCTGAACCCTCCAAGGGTCAGAGCAGACCAGCAGCACATGCAGAACCTCCCTCTGGCAGGTGGCCTGCGAGGGTCTCCACGGGTTCTGTTCTCGTCTCTGAGCCACACCTTGAAAGTGCTGCGCCTCCTGTGCCAGGGTTCCTCTGGCCGTGGATGGAGTGGCTCCGAGGCAGCTAGGCCAGGGGTGCCGAGGCAGGTCACTCAGAGGGACAGGACACCAGCCCAAGATGACACTTTCATTAACAAGGCACAAGTAACATTGTGGATGCAGTGCTAGAGGGGCAAATAGACACAGGCTCTGCCATCCAGGGGCTTGGAGAACAGAGACCTGTAATCTTCTCGCTGACTCTGGGCTTCATGATGGGCAGCATAAGCACTTCCAATTTATGAAACCCAACATGAGAACTCAAGTTTTGGGCACCTAGTCCCATGTCACTAAGGACTATGTCAACATACACTTGGAGTTGCAACACACATTCTCACATGCTTGGTTTTTAAAACATCAGGAGAGGGACACAGAAGGCAGTGCTCTGACCTCTCCCCAGAAAGAAATGAATGTTCTCTTCTCCGGGGTTCAGTCTGTTTCATGTTTTCATGATTCCCACCAGGAGGTGCAATACTATCCAGCTGTGAGAAAGCACTCTTACCATTTGCAACAGCATGGAGGAGCCTGAGAGCATTATGCTGAGCGAAATAAGCCAGTAAGAAAAAGGCAAGTATTACACAATCTCACTCAAATGTGGAATCTAATAAAATAAAATGATGAACAAAACAGATCCAGAGACATAGAAGCACAGAACAGACCCTCAAACCTCAGAGGGAAGGCTGGAGTGGGGTGGTTGGGTAATGTTATTATAGTCATACTAGTGTCCTGGTGCACAGATTCATGCACATTGAAAGGAAATTAATTAGAAGTATTTTAATGTCACTATTCACCTTTTCTCTATAATAGAAGTGTCAACCAAATTCACAATCGACAATGACATATTGAAACACACGTGATTGGCGCTAGGGAGCGCTTTGTATGTACCGCACATGTGCAAGTCAACTTAGCCTTTAATAGACATAGAATAAACTTGCTTCATTAGACCTGCTTTGAGATGTAACTAAAACTTTTCCAGCCCAGTAAAGCATCCCAACTTCTCTTTCAGGTAATTGTCAGCAACACAGCAGTAAATATCAACACAAAGCAGGTTATTATTGTAGATCACACAGGGAGAACAAATGGTAAAATATTTAACTGTAGCAGTTTTTGACTATATTCTGTGCAGTGAGAAAACCTTAAGTCTCTTTCAAGGTCCACTGTTTCTTACATCTCTTCAGTTGGGTCAAGTTTCTGAACTTTCTAAATTTCCATTTTCTGGCTAATGAAAATAAAATAGTATTCCATAGTCTCCTATCTACCTACTCCAGGACTTCTGTGAGGATCAAATGAGATGACATTTGTGAAAATGCTTCACAGACATTGATTGAACTGTAAAATGTTTGCACCTGGCTATAAAGGAAGTCGTGTTCCTGGGCTGAAGAAACTGCAAGGAGGTTAGTCCCTAGGGAGGGGAAGCCAGGCATTGCTACTTGACGTTGTTATCTGGCACCCACAGTGACCGTTTCTGAGTGGAGGTGGGCTGTGGGCCGTATTTTGTGCCATGGGGTCATAGCACTGTCAGCTTCCATTTGGTTGGGTGTTGCTCCAGGGTGGTGGCGGGGCCTGTGTCACACTTGGGAGAAGCTGAGTGTTGGTTGTCAGCGCCAGGTCTGTGGTGCTGTTTATTTTAAAACTAGAGGCCGTTGCACGAAGAGACTCATGCAATAGGCCTTCCTTCCCTTGGCTTTCAGCACCAGTTTTCCTCCACCTGGGACCCAGGCCTTTGCTCCGGCCAGAGTCTGCCATCTTCATCTTTGCTGCAGACTCCGGAGTCTGCAGTATTGTCTTTGCTGTGGCACTCTGCTCCTGTAGATCCCTTCACCCTCCACCCTCCCTCTCATAGTAGGTGTCCTGTCCTGCCTGGCCACTCAGCGCCTGAAGCAGCTGGGTGGCTACCATCTTTGGCCTTGTAATTTGCATACTCACTCTGATTGGCTGTGGGTGTAGCAGAGATGCGGTCAATTTACATGTTTGTCTATTATTAGGTAAGATAGGCAGTGTGGGTCATGACAGCTCCTGTGTGATGCATCTGCCCCCTGGTGGTCAGTTGGATGGATGGACACTTAGCCTTTTATATATACAGCTTTGCATAGCCCATGGACAGACAATAGAGTGGTGAAGGCCTGGTAAGTGTAGGTGCGGGTTAAAGGGGGTCAATGGTGAAAAACTAATCAAAGGGAAATCTACAATACTTTCAACAATAAAGACACATTACAAAAAGAAAAGCAAATGTTATATGATCTCACTCATTCGTGGTATTCTTTTTAAAAGGAAACCAAAGACAAATGAACAAACTCACAGACAACAGATCAGGGGCTGGGCCTAGGGCTGGGGCTGGGGCTACGGTGCCAGAGGGTGAAACATGTAAAGGGCCAACTGTATGGTAACAAAGGGGAGCTGGACTTTGGAGTGAGTGCTACACAGCTGGACTATATAATGCTGCACGACTGAACCTGGTAGACTGTAATAAGCGAGTGCCATGCTCACTCACACAGCCACGTCGGGAAAGATCCGAGAAGGGAAGGAGGTGGGACCTGCACGGGACCTGAGTTCAGGGGGGCCTCTCAGAGAGGGGGCATGGCAGGAAGACATTAGAGCAGCTGAGAAGGAAGCCAGAGAACTCAACATGCGCGACCTGCAGATCCAATGAGCATGCCAGGAGAGATGTGGTGTCTGCAACCCCAGAGGGAGCTGGTGCCAGGCAGGCATGGCCTTGGGGCTGCCCCGTGAGAGGCTTAGCCTGGGTACAGGGAGGCCTCTGCACGAAGGCCCTCATGGGAGCTTGTGAAGGTTTGGGGGAGGATTTAAGCAAGAACAGAACTTCCTGATTTCTGGAGACAATGGATTCTGAGAGCCGTTGAGGGTTGCTGGGATGCCAACAGCAATCCCCGACGCCAACCAGGGTTCTAATTCCATTCAGTCGGCAATGACCACCTGCCGGTGTGCAGACCCAACACGCCAAGGATAGTTGCTCACAGACTGCCCGTCTGTGGTGCCAGCCAGCCCAGGCTCACCCGCACCGATGACCAACCAGCCCTCCTGTGGGAGTTTCCGTGTCCCCCTAGTTCACTAACCCACCAGCAGGATCCCAGGGCTCACAGAAGGCACCATGCTCACAGCTTTCCCATGAGGATGCGGTCCGGAGCAGTCTAGTGGGGAGGTGCATAGTTCAAGGTCTGGGGCGAGGGGCAGAGAGTGTCCAGGCCCTTCCCCATGGCACTGGGCATGTCGCTTCCCCCGCCCCCCACCCAAGAAAATGACGTGCTCATCACCCACTGATGCTTCAGTGGCCAGAGCTTTCTTGGGGCCTTATCCCCTCTCCCCTCCCTGTAGGTTGGGGATGAGCCTAAAAAAGTTCCCACCCTCATCATGGCCGTCTTCCTGGTGTGGCCAGCCCTCTCGCTCCAGCTCGGAGACTATCCCAGGGCCCCCCCCCCCCCCCCGCTCATTAGCATACGCCCAGGTGTGGTGGAATGGCCTCCTTATGAATAACCAAGGGCACTCCAACCACAGGAACTCCCAAAGGTTAGGAGCTCTGTGTGAGGAAAAGAAACAGGAGCAGAGATGTCTGTTCTGCTGCATCACAGGAAGGCAGGGAAGTCGGTTGGCGACCAGCAGCACTCAGCATTGCGAGGAGCAGTGGAGAGGAGCCAGGAAGAGGGCGGGCCAGGAGGGAGGAGGAAAGCAGCTCCCGCAGGAGCCAGGCTGCTCCCGGGAGAGGAGCCGGGAGCCCAGACAAACCGGAGGCTGTGAGGGAAAGGAGCCCACAGCCGCCTCTGGCTTGAGCCTGGGGCGTGAACCCCAAGAAGGAGGAAGCAGATGGGTCCTAACACAACCCCCCTGCCACTGGTTTCCTTTTGAGACAAACTGTTCTTAGAGCCCTGAGAGACGGCTGTTGGTATGAACACTAAACGGCCTCCAGCAGGAAGGAGCCTTCTCTCACAGGCCGGTCTGTCTTATTCTTTAAAACCCAGAGCGGAGCCTTTAGGTTTCTGGGCCGGGAGGGTCCCATGCAGGACCTTGGTCACAGCCAGAACCTGCCCTCCAGCCACCGGGGAAGCCGCTCAGGGCTGTAATCCCACAGGCAGATCCTCTCCAACTCTTCCCGCAGCGCAGACCTTCCAGAAACAGCGGGGGTATCTGTGCCTTATTCTGTGGGCACAGAGATGACACATGAGCCTGGCACTGACCCTTGCTGCACTGATGCCAGAGGGCAGGGTCAGCAGATCCCAGCGCTCTGGATTGGCGGATTGGCCAGGCCCAGGTGTCGCTGGTTGGGGGAGGGTCGAGGCCTGGAAGTGGAGGGCAGGGCCAGCAGATCCCAGAGCTCCAGATTGGCGAGGCCCCGGGTGTCGCAGTTGGGAAAGGGCCGAGGCCAGGAGGCGCCTGAGTGCAAATCCCAAACAGGCCTGGCTCTGGGCGGGACCAGCAGGCCAGCGGCTCTCCCTGCTCAGCGCACAGGCTCCCAGGAGGATGTCAGACCACAGCTCTGTGCTGACAGAGCCCACAGACTGTGGGAACAGCACTCCGGCTCCTGACACCAGAACAGAATGGAGGAGCTGAAATGTGAATGGACAGAGCGCATAACTGTGGACTATGTGAAGGGAATCCTTCAACCCAAACCCACCTGCGACAGCTGGGACCAGATCTGGGACTTCCGGGCCAGGCCCGACGACCTGCTCATCTGCACCTACCCTAAAGCAGGTGGGCGGAGCGGGGGTGCAGGGAGGGGGTGGGGAGTGCATTTACAGGGAAATAAAGAGATGATGGGGTTTGAGTGGAGGGCTGCTGGCTGGGCAGTGAGGGCTACAGCAAACCCCTGTGGAAAGTGAAACTGAAACAAGATTTAAGTGTTTAATTCTCCCAGTGACGCACGTTTCTTTTTACCTCCTCAGCAAGGAGCGCACGGGCTCCAGACTTGTTGATTGCTTTGTTCCCAAGGCAGGCCTTCCGTGTGGGCCGTGTACAACGCCGCTCTGTGTGAGCGAGCGGGAAAGGGCCCAGGCTGATTGGGGGAAGATTAGGGAACTGTGGTTCTGCATTGCAGACCGGCTCGGCACCTCAGAACCTGCAGGCAGGGTCGGAGGACTGTTCTTCCTGAGGAAAGTGCAGCTCAGCCAACAGGATAGCTCACAGGGAATGGCTGAGGCAGGAAACAATGAACTGCACACACAAGTCTACTTCACACTGCAGCATTCTCATAAAAATCATACTATGGTAAAACAATTCCATTGTAAACCTGGCTTCACCATGCACACAGGTGTCTAACAAGCACTTGGCCATCTTAAGGGCATAGTACACTAACGGTCTACTCATCTCACCTCCTGCTGAACAAGGGACAACGTGGACTCAGGAGAGAGCGGACTTGATACTAAATGACGGTGATGTTGACAGAACTCAGCGAGCACCTACTCACGTGCTGTTTCCTTTCATCAAAGGGATCGCCCCGTCCATGGGATCGGGTGCGTGTGGAATAACCTCACTTGATTGCACTCCTAAACACACTCAGAATGCTGACTGCCAAATAGCCTCTCACAACTCCAGACATTCGCACAAGTAATGATGGGTTTTGTGACTCTGTCTTTTTAAAAAACTGTATCAGGCCATGCTGTACTCCAGCCACCTCTTCTAATGAGTCCCTGCTGGTACGGAAGGTACATTTTGATCCTCCAATTAGACATTAATTTTACTCCACCAGGAGGACTTCCTGGTCAACAGGTTTGGGTTTTTTTGGGTTCTTATTCGTTTGGCTTGGTTAGACACTGTTCAAGCCAGAACATTAACTCACAGGTCAGAGCACAGAGCTGCCTCGACTTGTCCACTTGGCCCTTACAGGGTAACAATGAACGCAGCAGTGTTTTGAAGCACAGAGAACAATAGTGGGAAATGATCAAAATCATTTTACAGGCTTGGAACAGGCTAATGCGATGCCCTCGCCACGGACCCTGAAAACACACCCTCCCTTCCAATTGCTGCCTCCGTCCTTGCTGGAGAAAAACTGTAAGGTAAAGGGCGGCAGGAGCTCTGAGTTATGCTCTGGTCTTCACTCTATTTCCTCTGAAAGCACTTCACTTCTTAAAGGGTTCACCTCCTCACCACAACCGTGTGCCCACGGCCGTGAGCGTTCCACCTCCCCTCACCCGCCTCCGGGATCAGCAGCCCGAGACCCGTCCGGAAGGACGCAGCTCGTGGGCGATAGCCACCACGCGGCGGCCTCACGGGCTATTTCTCTCCCCGTTCCCAGATAATCTATGTGGCGAGAAGCCCCAAGGACAGCCTGGTGTCTTACTGCCATTTCCACAGGATGTATAAAGCGCTTCTGGCCCAGGGACCTGGGAAGAGTATTTTGAGAGCTTTCTGACTGGGAAAGGTATGAACCTTCTGCTCTGAACCCCTTTCTAAGCCTCAAACACCATAAAAAGGGCCATTTTCTGAGGACCCCTGGGGCCTGCCTTCTTAGATGCGAGGAGATCACCACCTGACACTGGGAACTCTCTCCTCCGTGGGGTGTCAGCTGGTGACCCCCTGGCCCCACCTCATTCCCTGGCCCCCGCCGACGCCATGTCCCCCATCCCATTCCCCCTGATCCTGCCCCATGCCCTGTCCCCAGTCCCATTCCCCTGGCCCCGCCCCATGTCCCATTCCCCTGGCCCCACCCCATGTCCCATTCCCCTGGCCCCGTCCCACATCCTGTCCCCACGCCCTACCCCCCTCTCCCATCCCATTCCCCTGGCCCTGGCCCTGGCCCTCGCCCTTTCCCCCATCCCCGCCCTGGCCTCGCCCTGTCTTGCAGTGTGCTGGGGCTCATGGCACGACCATGTGAAAGGATGGTGGGAAGCCAAAGACCAACACCGCTTCCTGGAGAGAGGATCCAAGATGGCTGCTCGGGTAGACACCTAGCTGCAGCAGCTCACAACAATTTCAATGGAATACAACTAAAATGTAGAGTGGACATTGCCCAGAGCTACAGGTAGTCAACTGACTGAAAACTCTACAATAGAAAGGAGGGAGAAAACCAGAAGGAAAATCAGAGGAGCTGAAAAAAAGCCTAAGGTACGGAGACATGCTGCGCGCTCGCACGCATGCGCGCGCGGAGAGGTCGCAGCCGGAGAGGAGGAGAGGGCTGGGTGCTGCCTGGCGTTCCCTAGCAGGAAGGAAATAGAACCCCCAGCCTGGGCTGAACCCCCAAACCGGCAGTGCTGAGCCCCAAGTTATGGGCTAGAACCTGGGGACCCAGGCTCCGGCAGGGGGAGATGGGGCTGTGAGGCGGAATCCCGGCAAAAGGCGGGGCCCCCGGAGTCATGCGCACATGGCGCGCAGAGGACTGAATGTTGACTCTGATGCTGGATTACCCTAGCCGGAAGAAACAAAGCCTCCGGCGGCAGCACTGAGCCTCAGTCCAGACCGCCCCGAACTCCAGGTCTGGGCCAGTCCCTGGGGACCCAGGCTTGGGCAGGGGGAGACGGGGCTGTGAGGTGGAGTCCTGGGAGCACGGCGAAGGGCCGAGCCCCCGGAGTCGCGCACACTGCGCGCAGAGGACAGTCTGTTGACTCTGATCCTGGACTCCCCTAGTGGGAGGGAGAAAGAAAGCTCCAGACTGGAGGAACGCGACGAGGAGCAGGAGCCCCTGCCGGACACCGGCCAGCCGGGCGCCAGCAAGGAGCTGGGCGATGGGTCCCCAGGGCTGGGGGGTGCCCCTGAGCCTTTGACTGCTGAGCGCGGGCAATGGAGCCAAGGACAGGGGCTGCTTCCTGGGCGGCGCCGACCCCAGTAACAGGCTGAAGCAGCACAGGAGCCTGCGGAGAACAAAGGGGTGCCACAGGCCAACCTGCTGAGCTCCCAGGACAAGGAGGAAGAAACCAAAGAAGTTCTCAATGTGAAGAAATCAAGTGAGAGCAAATGATAGTAAAATTACTTAAGAAAGAATACAAAGAAGATCTTGAAAAATCAAAGACTAAGTCAGAACTCAACGCACCAGCCAACATTGCAACATAAATGAGTTTTTGGTTTTTTTTAAAAAAAGAAAAAAAAAAAAAAGAGAAAAAGGGGACAGAATGTTGGAACAGCGGCAACCAGGCCTAGAATGGCCAGGCACAAGGCAGTGGCAGCTGGGCCCGGAGCAGCAGTGGCCAGGCCCCAGAGCAGCAGCAGCCAGAACAAGAGCATCAATGGCCAGCACTGGAGCAGCCAGACCTGGGGTAGTGGCAGCCAGGCCTGAGGCAGAGGCGGCCAAGCCCAGGGTGGCCAGTCCAGGAACACCCAGACACGGAGTGGCTGGGCCCGAAAAAGCCGGGCCCAGAGCAGCCGGCTTGGGAGCAGCCAGACCCAGAACAGCAGTAGCCAAGCACGGAGCATCCAGGCTGGGAGCGGCCAGGCTCGGAGCAGCCGGGTCGGGTGCGGCCAGGCCCGGAGCAGCGGCTGCCAGGCTGGGAGTGGCCAGGCCCGGAGCAGCGGCTGCCAGGCTGGGAGCGGCCAGGCCCGGAGCAGCGGCTGCCAGGCTGGGAGTGGCCAGGCCCGGAGCAGCCGGGTCTGGTGTGGCCAGGCCCGGAGCAGTGGCTGCCAGGCTGGGAGTGGCCAGGCCTGGGGAAGCGGCTGCCAGGCTGGGAGTGACCAGGCCCGGAGCAGCGGCTGCCAGGCTGGGAGCGGCCAGGCCCGGAGCAGCCGGGACCGGAGCAACCGGGCCCAGAGCAGCCGGGTTGGGTGCGGCCAGGCCTGTAGCAGCAACAGCCAAGTCCAGAGCAACTAGGTTAGGAGCGGCAGTGACCAGACCCGGAGCAGCTGGTTGTGGAACGAACCAGAGCAACAGAGGCCAGGCCCGGAGCAGCCAGGCCTGAAACAGCTCGCTTCTCGCCTATCCCTGCCCACGGCTGCCTCTCAGACATGGCTGGAAACTTTTGCGGGAACTTGAGGGTCTGCTGAATCAAGTGATGAAGGCTTAGATCTGGATGTGTTGAGTTAGTATAGCGCTGGGGTGTTGATCTGTGAGTGCCTTGGGTGGGGCCTGGATGAGGCTGGTTGACCTATTTGGAAATGTCTTTTGTGTGAAGTGTATCATTGGGCATGTGGAGGTATTATTGATATGAGAAAATGCTAAGTAACAGATTTACTATCTGAAAAGGGATTTACTATCGGGGAAAGGGAGGGAGGAAGAGACTGAACATAAACTGTGCACCTATGGATGAGGACAATGGGGGATGGGGAGGGGGCGGAGGGTGCGGTGGGAACCTGGTGGAGGGGGGAAGAAATGAGGAACCTTTGTAATAATATGAACAATAAAGATTGATTTTAAAAAAAAAAGAAAGAAAAAACCACCACTTCCTCTCCCTCTTCTACGAGGACATGAAGATGGTGAGGGGCAGCAGGTTCCTATTTGACCAGGAAATATTACATCACAGCAGGGGGCCGCCTCAGGGTCTCGCAGAGTCAAAGTGAGCAAGAGTGGCTTCATTTCACTGGATAGCTGCCCGTGCGCAATGCCCCGCTGTCCCAGCTCCCACCTCGCACATCGCCCGCAGCTCCTGCTGCTGGTCCCTCACCCACCTTCCAGCACATTTTACATTCTGCTTAGAAGGGAGATGCTTTTCTAACACACTTTTTCCATTGAGGAACATCAATTTAAACAACAGTTTAAGAAATGATGGTATAATGGGAAAACACTAATGATTTAGAGAATTATTGAATTCAAATTCTGGCTCTATTGCCAGATACAAAATATCGAGAGTGAAAAACAGCATCGTTTTCTATGTTTTTACTTGAGATCATTGATATGTAATATAGTGTTAGTTTCAGGTATACAACAGGATGATTTGATATTTGTACTCCTTGCAAAATGAGCACCACAGTGAGTCTACTTAACATCTGCACCAAATAGAGTTATAACTATTTCCTGTAGTTGGAACTTTAAGATCTCGCTCCCCGACTGTCAGGTATGCAGCACAGTATCATTAACCACAGCCGCTTGACTGACTGAGCGGACAGCTGGGAGTCTGTGCCTCCGACCCCTCCCCCCTCCTCCCAGCCCTCCCTGCCCCTGCAACCCCAGTTTGTTCCCGTGCCTATATTCTTATTTTGTTTTGCTTTAAATTGCACTCTATGCTTTTTTAAAACAAATAACTTACTACATTTCTAGTATTCTAATTCACAGGTAGTCTAACCTCAGAGTTCCTAAACCCTTGTACATGTTCTGTGGTCATATTCTGGAATGTTCCCTGAATTCAGTCACACAAAGCTCACAGTTTTCAGCACTTTTGCCGATGCCCAGTCTGTAAGAGGCCAATTAAATTAAGCACTTTTTGGTTTTGTTGTTAATCCTCACCCAAGTGTATGTTGTTGTTTTTTTTCCCCATTGGCTTTCTGAGGGTTGAAGGGAGAGGGAGAAAGAGAGAAACATCGATGTGAGAGACACATGGACTGGCTGCTTCCCACACCTGCCTTGACTTGGGCCAGGGATCCAGCCTGCAACTGAGGTACGTGCCCCTGAGCAGAATCAAACCCGTGACTCTGCAGTTCACAGGGAGGGGCTCTAATCACCGAGTCCCCAGCCTGGGCAAATTAAACACCCAACCTTTTAAAGGAGAAGTTCATCATGAAACAGAAGATACCGTTGTGGGGTACACTCCTCCACTTGCCCTCCCTCACTCCTTCTAAAAACAGGTATATCCCGAGGCCCTCTGATGAGAGAACAGTGGCTCCCTTAGGCACTGAGACACCTCCGCATATGCACCGGGTAGAGGGACGGGGCCCGGAGTCCTCAGCGGGCACCTCTCAGTCGCCTCCTCTCCATCCACACCAATGTCTGGGCACGTTTCTGTCAAAAGCAGAGCTAGCGGCAGCCTCTCCTGGTCAGGCCTCACCGCCTGCCTCATGCCTCTGCAGTACCTTCGTTCTCACCGCTCAGTTACAGACTCTCCTGCTGGACACGTGGCTGGCCAAGACCCTCCAGTAACTGCCTGAGCAGGACATTTGGAAATAAGTTTAAGTGCAGCTTTCCCCGGACACTGCACATCATCCTCAGCGGTGCTTCCATCTTGGAGCAGGAAAAGCTTAATAATTATAGTTAATTTTTAAAAATCTGTGTCACCGTATTAAAATGAGTCATTTCTGGAAAGTTGAGCATTTGTGAGGCAAGATTATTTTTTATTTTGTTTCTTATCAATGTTATTAATTCAATGCAATACTTTAAAAACTATTTTATATCAAATTTTCATGTTTCTTTTCACTCTGATCACAGAACCCAAAGCATGAAATTCGGAAGCTGGGAAAATTTATTGGAAAAAAGCTGATGACAACGTCCTAGATAAAATTGTCCATCACACTTCGTTTGATGTCATGAAGCAAAATCCCATGGCAAACTACACGGCAGTCCCCGCTGAGGTCATGGACCACTCGGTCTCTCCGGTCATGAGGAAAGGCGGTTCTCTCTCTGTTGGTCATGACCCTAAAGAACTGCGAGGACCCCAGGGCCTGTGGGGCGGTTTCCATGAATAAGAAAAACAAGGTCCATAATAAATGATGCTGGGGAAGGAGTATTTAAGAGACCACAGATAAAATGAAACCAACATTTAGCCACAACTAGAGTAAGCTTTAGTGTCTAAACCCACCGCCTTATCTCACTCCCCTCCAGAGTTCCAGATGATAAGGTGGAAATGCCGACTTCAGTCCAATTGAGCAAAGCATAGATAGCGCGATGCTGCCTGACATGCAAGAGGGCAGGGAAAAGACAGCAAAGCCCGCAGGCCTGCGGTTTTAATGTGAGGCCCCCACCCCCACCTCCACTCCCACCCCCAATCCACCCCCACCCCCACCCCACCACAATGTGGTGTAGCAGGCTCTCCTGGCCCCACAACCAGACAGACGTCCTCTTCCCTTGGACAGAAAGGGACAGGCTGGCAGGAGGAACGCCCTGCCCCCTGCAGGGCGAGTGGACACTGCACACAGAGGTGGGCAGAGAGCACAGTCCTGAGGCTCTGACTCCCACACCTCTTTCAGGGACCGTTGGAGACCGGAGGAATCACTTCACCGTGGCTCAGAACGAGCGGTTTGATGAAGACTATCAGCGGAAAATGACTGGGACAAGTCTAACTTTCCAGTTCTAGAGAGAGAAAGAGTTTCAGTTTATTTCCCAGCTCACTGGGCAACACCGATAGAAGTTCCATTCCCCAGACACACTGCATAGGGCCCGGGTTCTCGGACCAGGTATCGCTCATGTTTGCTTTCGCTCGCTCTACAAAGGAAAGCAGCAGCGACTGGGGACGGTGGGATGGGAACTGTCGGGAGGAGGTTCAATAAACTCCTAGTTACACACGTGACACTGGTGTTAGTGATCATTCTGCTGAAGCTTACAGGTCGTGAGCTGGCTAACATTAACAATGCTCCAGTCCTCACATAAAACACACTCAAGTTTTCAGATGAAGTGTTGGTTAAAGGTAGGGGTTTTTTAATAGATTGATTTTAGAGGGGCGGGGGGAGGGAGATAAACATTAACTTGCTGTTCTACTTATGTATCCACTGGCCACTTCTTGTATGTGCCCTGACTGGGGATCGAACCTGCAACCTTGGCATAATGGGGACAATGCTCTTGCCACCTGGGATACCCGGCCAGGGCCAAGCTGAATTTTAGTGCCGCGCTGAAATGTGTAAACAGCAACCAACTCCTGCAGTGGCTGACAGCCAGGTGCCGTCCCGTGGCTGCTTCCCCCTGACTCCAAGTCACCCCAGGGCTCAGGCTAGAACTCCGTCCTCCCCATGGACTCGCTTCCACCCAAAGTGCCATTGTTCAGCCCAGCCTACTCTGACGCTCCGAGTGCATCCACAGTCGCCTTCTCACAAGCTGCACCACGTGCCACATGCCCTCCATGCTGCCCCCTCCGTGGCCTCCTCCCGCCAGAACTTGTGCTTCCCGTCTAGGCGACTGTGGGCTTCCTGCAGCGTTTCTCTGCTCATCACACCTGCCAGGGCTCTGCTCCTGCAGTGGAACTGATTACATTCCCCCAGGGCTGCATTTTCCAATAATGCCCACGTTTCCCTGCCTGAGAGCTGCATCCAGCTTTTCAGCCAGGAATTCAGAGGCAGCTGTAACTGTGTGTGACACGGATGATCCCATTTTCCAAACCGCCCCGTACTGCAGCCAGTCAGCCTCCCATTGAGCCTGCTCACACCCGTCAGGTTCCTGAACTCCTGGCTTCAGTGTCCTGGGCCTCCACCGGGAATGCCCTCCTTCTCTGGGCCCTGCACACAGGCAGCGTGCCTGCCCCACGCCTCCGGCTCCTGAGGAGACTGTCCCTCTGACTCCTCTACACTTGGCATAATTCACCTATTTATTAATGTTAAAGCATATTGTGCTGTCACTTTCTGTCTGTGTTGTCTTTACTGTGCTTGTTTAAATTTCCTCTGTGTATTTTTCTTCAAGATAGGGACAATATGCCTCACCAGACACCAAACAGCACATACCCTGCACAGAAATAAGGAACTGGAAGAACATTTCACTCAAGAACAGCACGTTCCCTGCACAGAAATAAGGAGCTAGAAGAACATTTCATTCAAGAAAATTCTGAAAAGCCAACTGTTTGTATCCTAAGGAGCCCTCTAACGGCTCTCATCTGTAGCTAGCTGTGCAATAAGATGGGACTAACCACGCATGGCTATTTAATTAACTAACATTTAAACTTTAGCTCCTGACTCGCACCAGCCAGGTTTCCAGGACTCAGGAGCACACGTGACTGGGCCTATTGTTTGGATAGCGCGTTTTATAAAACACTAGTGGCTGTTGCATAAAGTCCTGCACACTGAAAGAAAATTAATTGAAAGAAATATTTTAATATCGCTATTTGCCCTTTATAATAGAAGTGGCAACCAAATTTATGATCCACAATGACAGATGGAAACACACACATGATTAGCGCCAGCAAGAGCTTTATATATACCATGCATGCGTGAGTCAACTTAGCCTTTTATAGACATAACATTAACTTGCTTCGTTAGACCTGCTTTCTGATTTAGCTAAACTTTCTCCAGCT
This sequence comes from Pipistrellus hanaki, assembly GCF_964339955.1. NCBI lineage: Eukaryota > Metazoa > Chordata > Mammalia > Chiroptera > Vespertilionidae > Pipistrellus > Pipistrellus hanaki. The sequence goes on along the minus strand of NW_028182287.1, from coordinate 331,700 downwards.
CAGTGAAGCACCCCAACTTCTCTTTCAGGTAAGCGCCAGCAATGCAGCAGTAAATACTAACACAACACAGATTAGTATTGTAGATCACACAGGGAGAAAAAGGGTAAAATAGTTAACTGTAGCAGTGTCTGACTATATTCTGAGCAGTGAGAAAACCTAAAGTCATTTTCAAGGTCCATAATTTCTTACTTTTTTTCAATTGGGTCAAGTTTCTAAGCTTTCTAAATCTCCATTTTCTGGCTAACAAAAAGAAAATAGGATTCTACTGAGTCTCCTATCTACGGTACCTTCTCTAGGACTTCTGTGAGGATCAAATGAGATGAGGCACGGGAAAACGCTTCACAGATATTTGGTTAAAGTGTGAAATGTTTCCACCTGTGTTCCTGGAACTCCAAGGAAGCTAGTTGCTAGGGAGAGGAAGCTGGGTGTTGCTACCTGACGTCATTACCTGGCACTCACAGCGACCGATTCTGGGCTGGGCTGTGGGCTGCATTTTGCGCCATGGGGTCTTGGCAGCATTGGCTGCAATTTGGTGGGCTGTCACTCCAGGGTAGTAGCAGGGCATGTGTCCTCACTTGGGGGAAGCTGAGTGTTGCTTTCTGGGTGCCAGGTCCATGGTGTCATTTCTCTGTGCAAATCATGGCTGCTCCTGCATTGAGCATCTGCCCCCTAGTGGTCAGTGTGCATCACTGTGACTGGTGGGAAGGACACTTAGCATATTAGCCTTTTATATAGATAGACTTGAGGCCCGGTGCACAAATTTGTGCATGGGTGGGGAACCTTGGCCTGGCTGGCAATTGAGGTCCATCAAGTGGGTGGGGGTTGGATAAAGAAAGGGGGTGGTTAGCGTCGCCAGCCAGCGTAAAGGACCATAGGAGGCTGGCCAGCTGGCTCCCTAATCAGGGCCTATGGGGGGAAGGGGAGGCTGGCTGGCAGAGGGGAGAGACAGTAGAATGTTGGCTGGCTGGTTGAGGAGGCCAACAGGCAGGGGAGAGGGGCCGTGGAGGTTAGCAGGCTGGGTGGAGGGGCTGCAGGAGGTTGGCTATGGGAGCACACTGACCACCAGGGGGCAGTTCATGCATTGAGTACCTGCCCCTGGTGGTCAGTGCACATCAAAGCGACTGGTCGACCAGTGGTTCCACCAGTGGTTCCAGTCATTCAGTTGTAATGGTCATTTAAGCATATCTATATCTATATCTATATCTATATCTATATCTATATAGATATTTCTATCACGAGAAAGAGATCTGGCAGACAAGACCTTTTATTTTCACAAAAATCCTTTGTGGGTGCAGCCTTATGTCCCAGATGGGAAACTAACCCTGCAGGTAAAAGGCATTAGTAAGTTCCTCCATGAGAAGTGCTGAAACCTAGCTTGAAATGTAACTCCAGTGTTTCTAAGCCTGGGGTTTGACTTCTCAATACCAAGCCTCTTCCTTCCTGTCCTGCTCAATCTCACCACAGGCTTCCTCACAATCACACTGATCATAGGCTGCTCACCCATCCCGCAGCTCAGGTTGGCCAGGAATTCGCTACTGCCCACCCATGCTCAGGTGACGTTTAATAAGGTTCTACTAAATGGCGAGCCCACCCCACTGTCGAAAGCTCTGAAGTCAGCAGGGCCCTAAGCGGACTGTTGCCTCACACTTGACTACCAGGCATGAGTCCGTTCTGAACTCTGACCTTCATGCCTTTACATTTATATTCATTCCCTGGAACATGCACAGCTCGACTCTGCAGGCCTGATCAGACGTGGTGCTTTCTGGGGCTGTGCTCCAGCTCCCCCGACCCCCACGACCCCGGCCTCAGAGCCTGCTAGCTCCCTGGGTAAACAACACAGGGAGAGAGGGCTTGAGCTCAGGGCACATGACCTTGTACTCACATTTCTACCTCTTACTTTCCTTCAAACCACCCCCATAATCTTGGCAGGTAAATCCCACCTATATATTTTGGTTACTTAACCCTAGGACAAACAAACCAACTCAACCTGGCCTTAACTTGGCCTCTCCCCTCAAATCTCTTAAAATGAGTGATTAGCATATTATGCTCAATCTATCTGTATCCCTTCTGATACCTCAAACCTATTAATACAGGGTTCATGCTCTGTGTTTTATCATACCTGAGCAATGTCCTTGGACTCCTGTGGAGGAAGTCTGGTTTGAATCAAGAAAATATGCATTAAAGCAAACTGCACGTAAGAGATGCAAGAAGTACGCTACACAATGCAGTTGGTGCAATGATCTTATGTAAAACATGAAGATGCTTTTGTATCCAGCAATGTTAAGAAGAGACTTGTACAACTGAACAGGCTCCTGAGCCCACTGGCTGTTGCCCATTGGTGAAGGACCAATAGAAACACAGATTTCAAATAAATACATTATGTAAATTCAAACTCAAATCTACACCAATAAAAACACTCTCAGATAAATATCACAATAAGACAGGGAATTAGAAAGTGATTTCTGCATCAACAGACTCAGAGCGCAGATGAGAAAGGCATGTACTCAGATCGCGGCTGCTGGGAACAAGGTGGTGCCACTGCTTCCTACAGCACCAGAGAGCCTGCAGGCCTACAGGGCGGCACTAGTGTGAGCAAGAGATGAGACGTTCTTGATTTAAACCAAACTAAAACAGGCACATCCCTGGCCGGGCGGCTCATGTGGGCATCATCCTGTGCAGCAAAGGGTTGCCACTGTGACCAGGTTATGGGCTCAGTCCCCAGTGGAGCCAAACTATTGATGCTTTACTCTCACATCAATGTTCATTCTCTCTCTCCCTCTCCCTTCCTCTCTCTCTAAAATCTCTCTATATAAAAGCCTAAATGACTGGCCAACCAACCAACCAGCCAGTAGCTATGACATGCACTGACCACCGGGGGGCAGATGCTCAGCGCAGGAACTGCCGAGTGATGGCAACTGTGCAGAGTGCCCTCTCGTATTACGGGACCCCTCAGGGGATATTGGACTTCTGGTTTCAGCCCGATCTCTACAGACCTGCACACCGAGCCTCTAGTCAGCAATAAGAAACACAGAAAACAAAAGAGGGACAACCACTTTAACAGGGAAAATGCATGAACAAGACCACAGAGGTCATTTCCATGGAAAAGGTTTGAGTGGGTCTCAATTTATAGCTGGACTGATGGTTGAAGGTTTTCTCTGGCACAAGGCATAGCTATAAAGACTGGGAGACGTGACAGTTTTTTTTCAAATGACCAAATCTCAATATAATATCCCAAGGCATACAAAGACAAAGAGAAACATACTCAATCAAAAGAACAAAATGAACCCCCAGAAATCAATCCTAAAGACACATATATCTATAACAAATAATTCAAAACAATCCCCTTAAAGATACTCGAAATGAAAGAGACACGGAAATAACTAAATTCAATAGGACTTTATACACACCATCAAACAATGTACAGTCATCCAGTACCCACAGTTTCCCTTTTAGCATTTTCAGCTGGCCAATCAATAGCAGTTCCAAATAGAATATGGAAAATTCCAAAATAAGCAAGTCATGTTTTAGATTTTGAACTATCCTGAGGAGTGTAATACAATTACACATCAACTCACTCCATCCTTCCTGGGACATGAACCATCCCGCTTCCCAGCACACCCACACTGTGTACACTACCCACCATTAGTCCTGGTCACCATCTCGATGACAAGGTTGTCATGGTATCAAGTGCTCCTATTCCAGGAGCCCTCACTTTCACTTAACAATGGCTCCAAAGTGCAGAGCAGTGCTGCCGGCAATTCAGACATGTCAAAGAGAGCCATGAGGTGCTTCCACTTTTTCAAAATGAAAATATAAAAGTTCTGCCGAAACCGGTTTGGCTCAGTGGATAGAACATTGGCCTGCAGACTGAAAGGTCCCAGGTTCAATTCTGGTCAAAAGCATGTACCTTGGTTGCAGGCACATTCCCAGTGGGGGCTGTGCAGGAGGCAGCTGATTGATGATTCTCTCATGGATGTTTCTAACTCTCTATCCCTATCCATTCCTCTCTGTAAAAAAATCAATAAAATATATTTTTTAAAATTTAAAAATATATAAAAGTTCTAAATTTAATGAGGAAGAAATCACATACTGGGGTTCCTAAGATCTAAAGTAAAACAAATCTTCTATTCATGAAACTGTAAACAAAGAAAAAGAAATTTATGCTAGTCTTGCTGTCAAACTTCACACTGCAGGAGTTATATCCACAGTGTTTAAGTTTCCAGTTAAGATTTAAAAAAAAAAGTTTTAAATTTGTAGGTGGAAAACATGGCATAATGGCTTGATGATCTTTTGCCACACAATCTGACAGACACTAGTGGCCTACCACCAAGCTTACAACATCTGTGTCATTCTCTGCACTTTATCTCATCACATAGACATGGCATCGTTTTGTATCAGCATCAGAAGAATCCTATATAATAAAAGGGTAATATGCAAATTGACCCTAATGGCAGAATGACTGGTTGCTATGACACACACTGACCACCAGGGAGCAGCCGGATGGAGGCTCTGTGACTGCCCAAAGAGGGAGGTCCAGGCCACCCACTGTGGGTGATCAATCGGGGTCTTCGCAGAACTGGGGAACCAGGAGTGTGTGGTGGCGAATGCAGGTGGGCGGGGGGAGGGAGGGGTAGTGGGCGGACTGCAGGGCTATGAGGCAGCTGGGGCCGTGAGGCAGCTGGGGCTGCAAGGGCCCCAGAAGCTGGGGCTGTGAAGGCCTATTGTTGCACGAATTTTATGCATGAAGCCTCTAATATAACAAGGGAACAAACTCTCTGGTTTTTAAAATGACCAAACTGAGAAGTACAAACTAGAACATGTGAAATAGAATCAATAATACTGTAAAGACAATGTTTGGCACCAAGTGGCTAGTTGAAATAACCACTAAGTTGTACACAAATTAATATTGAACCTAAACTAGGTAATTTAAAAATATAATTTTTGGAGAATCCAAGATGGCGGCATAGGTAACACCTAACTGCAGCCTCACACAACAATTTCATTAAAATACAACTAAAATACAAAATGGACATTACCCAGAACTACAGGAAAGTTGACTGACTGGAAATTCTACAATAAGAAGGAAAGAGAAAACCAGAATGAAAAGCAAAGGAGCTGTAAAAGCCTAAGGTATGGAGACACGTTGTGCGCGCATAGAGGACGGAGCGGGAGAGGAGGGGGAGGCTAAGTGCCTGTCTGGCGTTCCCTAGTGGGAAAGAGATAAAAGCTCCGGACAGTGCTGAACCCCAGATCCAACAGCACTGAACCCCAGTTCTAGGCCAGATTCTGGGGACTCAGCTCATACAGAGGAGCCTGGGCTGTTAGGTGGAATCTCAGGGGAGTGGCGAAAGGCAGAGCCTCCGAAGGCACTCACATTACGCGCTGAGGACGGACCGTTGACTCTGATGCTAAATTCCCCTAAAAGACAAAAGCTCCAGACTGTGCTGAGCCCCAGTTCTGACTGCACTGAACCCCAGTTCTAAGCCAGACCCTGGGGACCCAGGCTCATACAGAGGGAGTCTGGGCTGTAAGGCAGAAACCCAGGGGAGCGGCAAAAGCAAGTCCCAGAAGCATGCACATTGTGCACAGAGAACGGGCAGTTGACTGTGCCACTGGATTGCCCTAGCAGGAAGGAGACAAAAGCTCCAGACTGCTCTGAACCCCACTTCCAACTGAACTGCACCCCAGTTCCGGGCTCATTGGGGGAGAGCCTAGACTGTTTGGTAGCATGCGAAACTCGAGAGCACCTTACTCTCAGAGGTGCTTGCAACGAGTACTGAATACTGAGGAATACTGAGACTCAGGAGCCTCATAGGGCGTGGCTGACAGAAGCCAAGGCTGTAGGCTCCACCCTGAAACTCTGCCCCATCCAAGCTGAACACAGAGACTTTTAAGGCTACCAACTCAGGGAAGCTGCAAAAATGCTGAGACAAGGAAACAGATCACAAACGAAAGCAATGGAGGACAAAAAGCGACTGGATATACAGTTCAAAACCACGCTTATAAGGTTTTTCAAGAATTTCCTAGAAAAGGTTGATAAAATAAACGAGATCTATGAGGCTACGAAAAGGGATCAACTAGAAATAATAAGGGATCAACAAGAAATAATAAGGGATCATCAAGAAATAAAGAATACATTGTCTGAAATAAAAAATATTATACAGAGTCCTAAAACAGAATGGAAGATCGCAAGAATCAAGTCAAAGATTTGGAACATATAGAGCCAGAAGATACTCCTCCGCAGAAGCAAGAAGACAAGAGAATCCAGAAAGTTGAAGATAACGTAAGAAACCTCTGGGACAACTTCAAGAGAAACTAACATCAGAATTATGGGGGTCCCAGAAGAAGAGAGAGAGCAAGATACCGAAAACATACTGAATGAAATAGTGACAGAAAACTTCCCCCACCTGGTGAAAGAATTAGACCTACAAGTCCAAGAAGCGCACAGAATCCCAAACAAAAGGAATCCAAAGAGGACCACACCAAGACACATCATAATTAAAATTCCAAGAGCAAAAGACAAAGAGAGAATATTAAAAGCAACAAGAGAGTTACCTATAAAGGAGGACCCATACTATTGTCAGCTGATTTCTCAACAGAAACCATGCAGGCCAGACGGGAATGGCAAGAAATATTCAAGGTGATGAATAGCAAGAACCTACAGCCAAAAATAATCTACCCAGCAAAGCTATCACTCAGA